>NW_014332761.1:0-12419 GCF_000341935.2 Cephus cinctus
TCAGCGCACAGGTATAAAATACACTTAAATAAATTAACACAGGTAATACCAATAAGATAAATTAGTTAGAAGAAATGGCAAGCTCTCGAAAAATGATCACCAGAATAATGTGATCGACAAAAATAAATTAATAGGTGCGCCACTGATAGTCAGTGCGTCCTGTATTGTCGACTCGGCCGATTACTCAAAAAAAAAAAGGTCACTCTACGCGCGATCAACGGCGTGAGGTATCGAAATATTATACTAAGCCAGTAATGATGAATTTCCAAAAATTAAAATATCAATTAAATAAAGAGGAGGATGCCATTCCTGATAACGGAATCGAAAAATAGGTGAACAATATAAGACAAAGAAAAGAATTATTTAAAGTCAAAATTCAAGATAATCAAGCGACCTATAACGCCGGAAAAAATAGAAAAGCCCCAAAAGATATTCACTAGAAACAATTAGACAGACCCAACGGGAAACGGCCAAGCCGGAGACGCCGGGACCCTAGGTGTCTCCACGTGGTCGAGAAGATAGTCGGTAACTTATAAAATATTCGACAATTCCAAAGTACTAAGTTACTGCAAAACGTGATTAATTACAATATATTCAATACTCTACGATAAGAAGAGAAAAACGAAATAAGATAACGGTATCCGGCCCTATCGTCCTTTTACTTAGAGGGACTGGAACGACATTCAGTCCCGGTAAGCGAGAAAATTTGCCGTCGAGACAAAGCGCCTAAACGGGATTACTTCAATTAAATTCGCCAAAATCTCCAAAATAACGGTAACGAAAGGTGCTCACCAAATATATCAGGTATGGAATCAAGGAAATCGGTCCTCAGACTTCCTTCCTTCCTTCCTTCAATATAATAGAATATAAGTGGTAGAATTCGGTAATCTCAATGGGTCGAACCCGGCTCGTATTTGTCCACTCGGAATTACTGCACGCGACCACTAGCTGAGATGCTCCAAACGTAAGTGAACAAGCCGGAATTCGTCGCTAGAGGAAGAGCCCTAGGGGCCCCCCTCCATAACTTATTAATTCCTAATTCGCACGGTAGAGCGATAACACAATATAATAATATAGAATAGGTAAATCTAACGCTTGACGGTAGCCAGAGACGAAGCATTAGGCGCTAGAGTCCGAAGGTAGGCGGAGAGAGCCGAGCTGAGCGCGGGAATCCTTGGTGCGGCCGATCGTGAGTCCTCGGTGCGAGCAGCAGGATCCAGCGAAGAGTAGGCCCTGGTTTCTTCTCCGGGGGCCACTGATAACAGGAGCGCTAGGGAACGTTCGGCGACTGGGCGGCACGATAGAGGATTATCCTTTCCTCCTATCGTGATTAACGACGCTTATATGCATCGAAGGTTACATTTTCTTTAAAAATTTGTATATGTTTTTATGCATTTCTAGAAAAAGGGACATACAAATTAAATTTATATCCCATTAAACATTTTCCACAACGCAATATATTTTTCTGATTAGCAACATCATAATGCATTTACATTTTATATCTGTGACAATATAGATCTCAGTGCTTAGAGCTTCTATATCCCGTTGAGCAACAAAAACTTGTGATATCCCTCAAAAAACACTTACGTGTAAAAAACTATACCAAGTACAGGAGTGCTGTTTATTCCTCTAATAAAAAGTATTGATATCAGATTATTAAGGCCAAGTACATAAGTCACTACATGTTTGCCTATTATATGATCTAGCACTGGCCCATCATTTTAGTTGTGTTTTCAAAATCTCCTATAACGTTTTCACTACTTTTTTCCATTACTACTGCTCCCCGTAGTTGATTATGATTTAATGGTTATTTAATAATTAATAAAACTTAAGCTGATTCCTTATCGAGTACTACTTGGCGGGTCCGTGCATTTCTTGACATAAATTTACGTTCATTATGCCAGTCATCAAACTCAAAACCAATGACAACTTTATATATAGAGCTTATTAACAATAACTCGTCAAAAATAATCACGGTAAGAGCTTAATAACAAACATATAGTTTTAGGATACTATTAGTACGTTCAAAGTAAGTACTTTGGAATTCCTGGCACGGACCCGCCAAGTAGTACTCGATGAGGAATTAGCTTCAGTTTTATTAATTATTAAATAACCATTAAATCATAATCAACTACGGGAAGCAGTGGTAATGTAAAAGAGTAGTGAAAACGTTATAGAAAATTTTGAAAATACAACTAAAATGATGGGCCAGTACTAGATCATATAATAGGCAAACATGTAGTGACTTATGTACTTGGCCTTAATAATCTGATATCAATACTTTTTATTAGAGGAATAAACAGCACTCCTGTACTTGGTATAGTTTTTTACACGTAAGTGTTTTTTGAGGGATATCACAAGTTTTTGTTGCTCAACGGGATATAGAAGCTCTAAGCACTGAGATCTATATTGTCACAGATATAAAATGTAAATGCATTATGATGTTGCTAATCAGAAAGTTGGCGTAGTTTTTTACACATAAGTGTTTTTTGAGAGATTTTACTTTTCCTTGAAAATATCACGAAGCTCCTTACTCATCTCCAAAGTCGTCATCCTTAGCTAATCCTGATCAAGTGAATCTTACGCTCACATGCAAAGTATCTCGCCGAAATATCCAAAACTAACGACTTAATTTCCTTAATCACCATGTATGCTTTCCCAAAATATTCCCTTAGATGAACCAATAGCAATAATCCTCAATGCTACCCAAAAAATCCACCCCCGCTAATGAACGTCCGCCAAATCCACCAGGACTCACTCTCATTTTCCGCCGATCTGCCAAGTAGAGTAGTTGTTCAGTTTCCATCTCATTCTCCGCTTGTCAGCGAACTAAAGTAGTTGTTCAGTTCTAAGTTTGTTCTCGCTTGGATTTGTTACGTATATCGGCCATCATTCCGAAACAGAATAATAACATAGCCGACAGTCAATGGAATTGCAGACTCAGCACGTTACCAAGTGCATTGCCTGTGTCATCTACTCAGGTGCTTAGTTAAGTGCATTCCTAAGGTCCTAACCATACCTTAACCGAGATTAAAATCGGTTACCGGGCAAAATTGAGCTGCATCATCTAGTCTTTCCAATTAACGCATGTACTAGATAATTTACTGTTCCACCAAATTTCTTTTCGCCTTAACCTCACATACAGCCAGGTTTTGTAATCCAATTTCACGATTTTTATCCCAGTATTTCTCATAACCGAAACACTGTACACAACAATATTCAATTGAAAACTACCAAATCATTTGTAACAATATATCGCAAATTCACATTTTACTCATGTCTTAAATATCTATTACCCATCCTTAAACATTTCAAGGAATATTTATCCACGTTGGAATAGCAAGGCGTGTTTCAACACCTTAAACGAGCAGCGAACCCAGCATTGAGTGTATTCTTACCGCTCGGAATTCACTCAAATATTATTCACGTTACCTCTGGTCGAGGAACGAGGAAGTTACCAACATCATCCCAGCAGAATCGGTGACGCCCACATGGACAACAACGGCGACGACTGCTAGTTCAGCAAGTACCCCTGTGAACACAGCAGCGGGAACATCCAAACAAACGATGACATCTGAGGGTACTACCGCTACAACGACTACTACTACAACAACAACAGCAAGTACGTCCATACTCCCTCAACAAGAAGGAGAAGGGATGATAAACGTGACAAGGGAAATTTTCGTTGATTCTTTCACTACGGATGCACACGATCTCTGGACGAATCAGTCACATGCATTGGAACCAGGAAGAATGACTCTCGAAAGGAAACTAAACGCCAATACGCAACAGCCAACCAGTGAACCAGGAGGCTTACTCTGAGGACTCATCGAGGAAATAAAGAATACAATAAGTAGCCAAATAGCGACAACGAATAGCAGAATATCTACGTTGGCACAATTATTTGACGAAAGAATTCAGAGACATCAAGTTTTGATGGAAGGACGAATAAGGAGCGCCCTGACAATAAACGAAACGAAGCATCGACAGGATATGGCAAATCTCATGCGCCAGATGATGCAACTCGTGAGGCCAAGTGCACCCAGGGCAGCCCAGCGGTTGTCAAATGACACCATATCCATCAGTCAAGCATGCGGTACGTAGGCTGACCAACAGAGATTACGATTTCCTACACATCAAAGTACACATATCGGGAGGGATGCGCCAAGACTCAGAAAGCATGATATAGAAGACCCATCACAAACATTTCGTTCTGGAAGAACTAGAACATGGGATTCCTCATGGAGTGCACCCAGGTTAACATTACCATCCTTCAACAATACCAACAAATCAAAACCAATGAGATACCTTCAGGAATTAAAAGGGTATTACCAAGCTGTAGGCCTGGACCATGACCTGAAACTGGTGATTTCCCAGAGTCTATCAGGCACCCCCAAGGAATGGTGGCTATTGATGGAATCAGAAGTAGACACGTGGGAAAGCTTTGAAGAAAACTTCCGGAAAAGATACTGGAATGAAGAAGAGCAATACAGTATTCGTGAAAACCTTGAATTCGGGTGGTATGATGAAAGGAAAAAGAGTACGCGAACGGATTACGCAATACGCATAATCGCGAACATCAAAGACCTTGAACCACCACTACCAGAAGTCCAGATAATCTGAAAAATGGCAAGACATTTCGATGAAAATATAAAAGCCGCAATCCTTGCAAGAGGAATAAACACAACAAACCAACTGCTAGACCTGTTGGAGAGGTTCGACAAGGCAGGTCCTATAAACTCTAGGAGGGAGAGGAATACCAGGCCAGCTACGGACATAGATATTAGAGATCAGACAAAGAAGCCTAATATAGAAGGACAATCAGGCGGATCTACGAAAAAGGGAACAGGATACCCTAACACGATGAACACGTCAGAGAGAAATGATCCTAGGGCATCAACAAGCTGGAATGGGTCCTAAAGGCAACAAAATCGGGGGAAGCATTGATAGATACTGGGAGTGAAGTCACGTGTATCTCAGAAGATTTCTACGGATCCAACGAAGGCATTCTAAAACAAGTCCCCATGCTACGAGTGGTAGGGACAAGTGTGAGAGAAGTAACGACCGGGAGGGCAGTGAAAATAAGCAAACAGATATTTGCGAAGATAACTATAGGATCTTATGAAACACATACGATCATCTTAATAGTACCGAAATTAACCAATCAATGCATTATAGGAATGGATTTGATGAAACAGGGAAGAACATTGTTGGACCTAGATCAGTTTCATATAACAATGAAGGAAGTTGACGGTCGGGCCCACCATATAGAAATGATCCATGAACGAACTGATGAAAAAAAAGAAGAACAAGAGGGCTTGAAATGTAGACAAATAGGGAAAAAACCCGAGTACTCCATTGAAGATGAGATAACGGAGGAGGAGGTCATAACTAAATTAAAGGAATGTTCGTGGTCCTCAGCGACTCAAAGAGATATCTTTAGGAATCTCATAATGAAGCATAGGAGGACGTTCAACAAAAGGCCTGGTAGAATAAAGTCTTACCAGTATCGCCTGAAAGTTAAAGAACACGAACCCTTTACGTCCAAGACTTATCCCGTACCAATGGCGTATAGGAACAAGGTGGACGTCGAAATCCAGAAAATGCTGGATCTAGACATAATACAAAAATCCACGAGCCCATACGTAAATCCTTTGGTCACGGTAATTAAAAAGGACTGTAGTGTGAGGTTGTGCCTCGATGCTAGAGGAATCAATAACATATTGGTTGAAGATCATGAATGCATGGAGCCTACCGAGTCACTCTTTCAACAATGTGGAGGGGCCAAGATTATGTCTACACTTGACCTGACAAGTAGCTTCTGGCAGATGCCTTTACATCCAGAATCCTACAAATATACGGCCTTTACTCATCGAGGGAGATGCTATGAATTCAAAGTGACGCCGTTCGGACTAAAAACAAGTACAGCTAGTTTGGTTCGAGGTCTGGACACAATCCTGAAAGGCATCGGGGAACATATAATGAACTTCGTGGATGATATCCTATGTGTATCCCAATCTTTTGAAGAACATATCCAACATCTGGATGAATTGTTTCAACGTCTTAACGATGAAGGTCTTACATTGAAATTTTCCAAATGCACATTCTTACGAGAAAGGATACCGTTCCTTGGGCATATACTATCCCCACAGGGAATAATACCAGACCCTGAAAAGATCAAAGCAATCAAACAATATCCCAGACCGAAAAATGTGAAACAACTACGAGGATTTCTCGGGTTGATAAACTTTTATTCGAAATTCTCAAAGAAGCATGCAGAGACGATTGTTTTACTGCTGCAATTACTAAAAGTGAAAACGAAGTGGTGCTGGCAAATAGAACACCAGATTGCATTAGGGAAAGCAAATGATGCGTTCTGTCAAGAAGTAATACTACACTATCCGGACCGTAAGAAACCGTACTACGTACAAACGGATGCAAGTGACTATGCCATTGGAGCAGTCCTCTACCAACGCAATGCAGACGAAGAAGATGAAGTTGTTAGTTTTGCGAGCCGAACTCTGAAAGGCGCCGAGATAGGCTACTATACGACGGAGAAAGAACTCCTGGGAATAGTATGGGCTTTACAAAAATTTCGATCCTACCTGCTCGGAGCTAAGGTGATAGTAGTTACGGATCATGCAGCACTAACGTTTTTAAGGAGTTGTCGCTTAGTAAGCGCTCGCCTTACGAGATGGATGTTAGCTATCCAGGACTATGATGTTGAAGTAAGACACTGCCCAGGAAAAGCGAACATACCAACGGATATTCTGAGTCGACCGAATAACAATAAATGAAAATCCAGAGAAAAAGAAATCACCATAGGTAAATTAGCTAGAGAGATTTCCAGAGATTTTTATAATATTATGGACCATCTGGAAGTGTATCAGAAAAAGGATACTAAATTAAAGGAAATAAGGCAGAAACTCTCTGAATCAGAAAATCAGGACAAGCAATATGAAATAATTGATGAAATACTGTTCTCAAAGAGAGACGGTCAATACAAAGCAGAATTACCGAAGATACTCGTGGAGGCAGTTATAAAGGAGTGCCACGAAATATATGGCCATATGGGACCAAAAAAGTGTTACCTACTTATGAAAGAGAATTTTCACTACCCCAAGATAACTACCCTAAGATAACTCAACAAGAAATAGCGAAATGTGATTCTTGTCAGAGGAACAAAGTGTACACAACGGAATCATATGCAGCTATGCAAAACATAGTACCAGAAGAACCATCTGATCTTCTGTGCATCGATTATTATGGACTCTTACCGACAGCCAAAAGAGGAATGAAATACATCTTAACAACCATCGATGGATTTACCAAATATGTGGCATTATACCCACTGAAAAAGGCTACGGCGGAGGCAACAATACGTTGTATTTTCAATGATTATATCCCAAAGCTTGGGAAATCTAAAAGAATCCTTAGCGATCAAGGGACACAATTTACATCATCCAAATGGAAAGAGAGACTAAAAGAAGAAGGGATTCAGCAGATTCGGTTGAAAGGATAAATCGGGAATTGGCAAGATTCTTCCGGACATTCCTAGGAGAGTCACATGCGGCTTGGCCCGATTGGATACCGATAATTGAAAGCTGTATTAACGAAGTACACCACGAAACAACGGAATATACGCCGGTAGAGTTGCACTTAAACCAGAAACCGGACCGAAAGAAAGAAATATAAAGATTGATTGATTTAGGAATTTATAAGCTAAAAAGAGTATAAATAGAGCTGGCGATCAATCAATAGGATCAGTTAGAAAAATGGATCGTCACGTACAGACGGAACCGCTTACGAATACCAGGAGCAGACTGCAACAAACCGAGATGGACCTTATCAGCCCCATCGAAGATAGAGCCAAGATACAATGTTGGCTTGTTAGAAGACCTTGGCCCAGTCTCATAGGTCCAAGGACCAGAGGAAGAGAGTCGGAAACGACAAAAACAACGAGAAACAAGTCTTCGCATATCGAATTAACGGAGGATCTCAACCCAGATGCTATCAATCAGGGAGCAATGATGGGATCATTAGACCAGGAGATAGAGGCGACGATAAATGCAATAATAGCTGCAAGTACAATCGGTGAACAAAAAGAACCAAAGATCCGTGTAATTGAGCAGGTGAGATGGTCACCAAAAATTGTAGCTGTCAAACCTGAGGACAGTAAATGGACGGAGCGCCTTACGAAAAAATTAACAGGCGACCTCAAATTGTCGAGCGCGGAAAATGATGGACTAAAAAAGGCAGAAGGTGTCGATCCTACTGTTCGACAGTATAGTCGAACGCGGGTAACCACAGGCACGAGGAAGCAACCTCTGGCAGAGAAGGCAGGGGAAGTACAGAGCAGAAGGAAAAGAGACAAGTTGATGGAGCAACATAGGAGGAGGAGCCGGATCGACGAAGAAGTGGCGATTCGATTCTTCGACGTCAAATTTAGAGATTGCGATCCATCAGGAGAGTGGCCCATGGTGATTCTAGAATAGGACCACTGAACCAATGAAAAAAAAAAAGAAAGCAAAGATTTATTTTGCAAATCAAATACTTTTATTTTCTTTTGGAGGGCGATGTAACGCAACAGAGCGTATTTTTATTTTATTTCATTATAAGCACGAACGCAATGTTTTTGTTTTGATTAGATAATACCCGATGATGGAATCCGCCGAGTGCGATTGAGCCAAAGGCATTCTGAGGGAAAACAAACCCAAGACCAAAACATTGCGAGTCCCTTTAAACTTTACGCGGGAAGATATTTTAAATCACCCGGAGTAGATAGTATAAGCGGGTCTCATAGATGGGGCAACGCAACAATAGAAAAAATTCAAAGTCGGCATTAACGTACGTTCCGCGAGTATAAAAGCCGAGCGAAATGGCGATAAGATATTCATTTGATCATTACACCTCCTACGGTGAAGCTCGAGACAGAAAAGTTCAGGATTTGAAAGTAATTAAGTAAAGGAGTTCTCCCTGAATAGTCTGGACGGGTTCGTTGGAGTCATAGCGCCTCCAAACGATACTTACCAGCTAAAGCGGGGACGAGAGGAACAAAAAGGGTTACGGGCATTAGAAAAACCACCCGACCACCTTGCCTCTCAAGTCTCCTATACCAACTTACCTACAGATACCTCGTCAGCGGGTGGATAGCACCACCGACAGCTGTACAAGGTTTCCTAATCCTAAGGACCACTGAATCACGAGACTCTCTCAAGTCTCCTATACCAATTTACCAGCAGATACCTCGTCAGTGGGTGGATAGCACCACCGATAGCTGTACAGGGTTAGCTAATCCAAAGAACCACTGAATCACGAGACGACGTTGGCGGACAATATTGCGTTGCCACGCCATACTGAATTTCTTCCTAAAAAGTGTGATTGGTGACCAATATAGCATTGCGAACCATATCTCATCCAAATACCAGGTGACTGTGTGACATTGGCGGATAGCATTACGCTAGCTTAGCCATATGCCCCACAGGAATCATACCTAATACCTATTGAAACGATTCTTGGTAAACCACATAGCGCGGCAAGCTATAGGATCGGTTTAATAAATCCTTGATCCACTCTTCTACGAGAGATAAGGAGATAAAAGATAAAATTGAAGTAGAACGGACACTCTCGAGCTTGACTCAGGGAACCGTAAATAATTAATTGTAACCAGATATACCGTGTCTTTTTAATAAACAAGAAAGAAATTAAAAAGAATATAAACAGATTGGTTGAATCACACACCCAAAGATCCTATTCGTCCGCCCAGAGAACGAGCTCATCAACAAAAATCCTACGTCCATCACGTGGTGAAACATAAGGATTCACCACAGTGCACTAAAGGTGATACCAGTGCACAACGTGAGGTACGGGGAGTAGGTAACTCTATAGTTTGCCACCAAGTTTTGAGAATTTTCGGGGCGCTATCGAGTCAAGAAATACTTTACCTAAATTAAAATAATTGAAGACAGTGACGCTAGGAAAGGGAGTCATGGTGACGGAGTTCAACATGCCCTATACATATGTCAAAAAGGATTATAAGGTGCGACGATATTCTCAGTCGTCGACAAAACGGAACTCTACACTAACGGAAATCGGGGGAGCAAGTGGTCTCGGCAAACTCGAAAAGGTGGTTGGGCCGCATTACCCTCAAAGGAGCATCACGGGATCTAGGCTCGTTGTCGAAACAATAACGATCGCGAGAGACGGTTGGTCCGGGGTAACCGATTGCCACCAGGCAAACTAATTCTAAAGATGCCACCAGGCGAACTAAAACTAAAGATGCCACCAGGCGAACTAATTCTAAGGGCACCACGGCCACGCAAAGTCTGATAGGGGCACCACGGCCACTCAAAACGGATAGGGGCCCCACGGCCAAGAAAAAGAATATAAAACGTTACTAAACCTAAAGGTTACCCGGGACTCGAAAGATATTACTAAATTAGACCACCATATGTCCCACGGTACGCCGCTTCGGAGGCTAGCTCGTCGGAAGCGTCGCGGCGTTCAAGAGGTAAGGATGGAAAGAACTCAGCCAAGGACTTATAGGAAAGTGATACGAAAAACTACCAGAAAGTAATCCAAATTAAATAGTTAACGCACCAGAGCTGTATTAAGCGGAATAAAAGTCCAAATATTCAATAGACGCAATAGCAAAATTACAAAAGTATTAACTCAGGCATTACGGATAAGGCGAGCAAAAGCTAAGCATAGTTTAACAAAAGTCTTAAAATTAATTCACAATGATCGATATCTGAAATCGGAAGCTATACAATGCAAAAGAGAATAAGGAATTTAAATTGTAAAATATAAACCTGAACAAAATATAAGTTAGGAGACTATAGACGCAGACTGCTTCTCGGAAAATCCTGACCGAAGGCGCTACGCGTGAGCGCGCACGATATCCACAGAAGATAATATGGTCGGAAGAATCGAATTATTCGGAATAAACTAACAAATTCGTTTGAACTAAAATAACCAAATAGCGACAGAAAAAAATCAGAACGTAAGGAGCGGGAGAGGAACGGCAGCGGAACGATCTGCGCGGTTCCAATTCTCGCACACGCGAAATTATAACCGCGGTCGACAATAGTAATACGAAAGAGTCACGTAAAAGAAATTATACTACGAAGGAACCCGACATAAGATAATACACGCGGGTTCGCAAACACCAAAAAATGGCGAACACGAAAGGTAGCACAATAAATAGAAATACCACAATAAATTAATACAAGATATGGCACAGAAAAAATATATCACAGTCAGGACAAGATCAAGAGACTCTGTCGAGTCTCGCGCCAAGTACAGGCAACCGGCTGTACAGGGCGCAGCGCGCCGAGACTCTTTACTCGAGTCAACTCCTTATACCTGTGTTTGGAACAAAATATCTTATGAACCGCTATATATGAGGAAAAGTTATTGATACATTCACTATAGGAATTGAAGGTTCTGAAGCGATTGCCACCAAGTTCAATACGATTAGTGTACGAGATCAGGGCGTATTGAAATGGCGAGCGAGATGATTTTATTTCAGTTCCGTCGTCGTCGTCATCGTCGTCGTCGTCGTCGTCGTCGTCGTCGTCGTCGTCGTCGTCGTCGTCGTCGTCGTCGTCGTCGTCGTCGTCGTCGTCGTCGTCGTCGTCGTCGTCGTCGTCGTCGTCGTCGTCGTCGTCGTCGTCGTCGTCGTCGTCGTCGTCGTCGTCGTCGTCGTCGTCGTCGTCGTCGTCGTCGTCGTCGTCGTCGTCGTCGTCGTCGTCGTCGTCGTCGTCGTCGTCGTCGTCGTCGTCGTCGTCGTCGTCGTCGTCGTCGTCGTCGTCGTCGTCGTCGTCGTCGTCGTCGTCGTCGTCGTCGTCGTCGTCGTCGTCGTCGTCGTCGTCGTCGTCGTCGTCGTCGTCGTCGTCGTCGTCGTCGTCGTCGTCGTCGTCGTCGTCGTCGTCGTCGTCGTCGTCGTCGTCGTCGTCGTCGTCGTCGTCGTCGTCGTCGTCGTCGTCGTCGTCGTCGTCGTCGTCGTCGTCGTCGTCGTCGTCGTCGTCGTCGTCGTCGTCGTCGTCGTCGTCGTCGTCGTCGTCGTCGTCGTCGTCGTCGTCGTCGTCGTCGTCGTCGTCGTCGTCGTCGTCGTCGTCGTCGTCGTCGTCGTCGTCGTCGTCGTCGTCGTCGTCGTCGTCGTCGTCGTCGTCGTCGTCGTCGTCGTCGTCGTCGTCGTCGTCGTCGTCGTCGTCGTCGTCGTCGTCGTCGTCGTCGTCGTCGTCGTCGTCGTCGTCGTCGTCGTCGTCGTCGTCGTCGTCGTCGTCGTCGTCGTCGTCGTCGTCGTCGTCGTCGTCGTCGTCGTCGTCGTCGTCGTCGTCGTCGTCGTCGTCGACGTCAATCAAATACACTTTGTACGTGAAGCTACCGTTCACACCGAATTTCCAGTTGACATAAGG
>NW_014332761.1:12741-21298 GCF_000341935.2 Cephus cinctus
GCCAGTGCTAGATCATATAATAGGAAAACATGTAGTGACTTATGTACTTGGCCTCAATAATATGATATCAATACTTTTTGTTAGAGGAATTCACAGCAATCCTGTACTTGGCGTAGTTTTTTACACGTAAGTGTTTTTTGGGGGATAGAATATTATAACGAGTATTTCATTATCGTTGCAGCGGAAAGACGTTCTCGGAACGGGTAGTACAATTTCGAAATCGGCCGAAGGCGCGACGTCGAGGAACGTCAACAAGCAAGGTCACCTCGGCGGGCGGCTAGCGAGCGACGTCGGAAGGACGCGTGCGACACGTAAAATTCACAAAAGGTCCCAAGAGAATATAACGATGAAAGGACAATAAGGTTCGGCAACGATAATCAGATACGGCACACCAGCAAGAAATCACAGGAATCTGAACGGAAGATATCGCATACAAAAATAGGAATATTAAATTCTGAATTACACTTCAGGAAAAGCCACAAAAGATTAGCTCAAAGAAAGAAAAGAATTCGGTTTAACGGAATTCACTTCGAAAGAGGAACATAAGTTTAGGCAGAATAGAGACGGCGTGAGCTCGCCACTAAAGTTAACCGAACTTAGGGTTCGAAAGTCTCACAATAATTGTTCAGAAGAAGAAGAATAATTTTACGTTAAACGATATCTTATAATAATGGGCAAACAATATAATCGGCCGCGCGAGAATCTGGCTATAGAACAACCAAGCCGATTAATCCGGGGTCAAACACGCGTGCAGGCGGATTCCCACGTGTACACTAGGCGAAGATTCCAGAAGGTTCGTTAATTACAAAAGAATCGCAAACACCAAATTATACAGAAAAGCGCAAAATCGGAAACTCAAAAAAAATATAAATATTAAGGGCACTATCGTCCTTTATGTGATACTAGGCGGGAAGACATTCGCCCGATAACGACAAAGAAAATTCGTCGCCGGCTAAACGGACGGTTTAGCCGTGCACGTGTCTATAGTCTTCAATATACCGAAAATCAGAAAATATTAAGGAAGCAAAAGATCTCGCCACAAAATTAGCAAAATAAATCGTAAAGCGTCAAGCTCAATAGATTCCGCCCTCAAGGCAATGGGACAAGTCCTCTCAATAATCGCTATATCTCTTTCTCTCTCTTTCTCTTTATCTCTCGGTCCTCAATACTTCCAACGTAATTATTCTTCAAGACTTCGCACGACAATGACTGATCGATCGACGATTGTTGGCAAGCGGGCGCAGGTGAGGCGCGACGGCACCGGAATAGGACGAACGTTGACGAGGGTAGCCGAGCTCTCCCGAGCGTCGACGCGCAGCGGCGGAAACGACCGGACGGAATCGAGCGGCGATCCTGACGGCACGGCTCTCGAAGTACACTGGGCCTGGTGAGTAAGGAATGTCGGCGGCTTCTTGGCCGGACGAAGGCGCTGAGGTGGGCGATCGGCAGGCCTTAGGCGGGCTAGGAAGGAAAACCTCATCTCCCTGCCGACCGTATTGGCGGCGCATAGGCCCAGAGGGCAGCCCTCGCCGGCCGACGGAAACAGCGGAGTCCCCTCCCGGGTGCTCCAGGGCTTCTTCGGCGTCGTGGCAGCAGCAGGATCCCGGCGACATCCAGGTCGGCGGAACCGGCGGGCACCTCTTGGTCAGTGGAAGCAGCGTGCTGATCCCTCCAAGGTTGTCCTTTACGTCAATAATCTCAAAAGCGGCATCAACAGCCAAACGGAATCGCCATAAAATCCTCCAAAATCTTCAAGGTGGCTGTCCTGTCCTCACGCCCTTATGCCGGTGTCGAGAGGCTCGAGAGTAGAGATTGCGAATATCGTAACAAAAGCAAAATAATAATTAGTCGCAGCAAACGTAATCGGAACTGAAATCAACGACGATAGTAGACGTTCACAAACGGAAAACTCAATGGTAATGTCGCATATGGAATTTCGCTAGTGGATTGTCGTGCGGAGCCTAGGTTGAGCGGAAAAGAAAAGTTTATTAATTTTTGTGGCGCGATTCGGGAGAATCACGTCACAATATACAATACATATACAGGGTGTTCGTTATGCCCTCAAGGCAATGGGACAAGTCCTCTCAATAATCGCTATATCTCTTTCTCTCTCTTTCTCTTTATCTCTCGGTCCTCAATACTTCCAACGTAATTATTCTTCAAGACTTCGCACGACAATGACTGATCGATCGACGATTGTTGGCAAGCGGGCGCAGGTGAGGCGCGACGGCACCGGAATAGGACGAACGTTGACGAGGGTAGCCGAGCTCTCCCGAGCGTCGACGCGCAGCGGCGGAAACGACCGGACGGAATCGAGCGGCGATCCTGACGGCACGGCTCTCGAAGTACACTGGGCCTGGTGAGTAAGGAATGTCGGCGGCTTCTTGGCCGGACGAAGGCGCTGAGGTGGGCGATCGGCAGGCCTTAGGCGGGCTAGGAAGGAAAACCTCATCTCCCTGCCGACCGTATTGGCGGCGCATAGGCCCAGAGGGCAGCCCTCGCCGGCCGACGGAAACAGCGGAGTCCCCTCCCGGGTGCTCCAGGGCTTCTTCGGCGTCGTGGCAGCAGCAGGATCCCGGCGACATCCAGGTCGGCGGAACCGGCGGGCACCTCTTGGTCAGTGGAAGCAGCGTGCTGATCCCTCCAAGGTTGTCCTTTACGTCAATAATCTCAAAAGCGGCATCAACAGCCAAACGGAATCGCCATAAAATCCTCCAAAATCTTCAAGGTGGCTGTCCTGTCCTCACGCCCTTATGCCGGTGTCGAGAGGCTCGAGAGTAGAGATTGCGAATATCGTAACAAAAGCAAAATAATAATTAGTCGCAGCAAACGTAATCGGAACTGAAATCAACGACGATAGTAGACGTTCACAAACGGAAAACTCAATGGTAATGTCGCATATGGAATTTCGCTAGTGGATTGTCGTGCGGAGCCTAGGTTGAGCGGAAAAGAAAAGTTTATTAATTTTTGTGGCGCGATTCGGGAGAATCACGTCACAAAGGATTACGCTCTTAAAAATCACAGAAACGAACAGAGAAAGGTAGGGAACAAAGATAACCAAAAAGTATTCAAATTTAAATGTCACCGCTGTGGAAAAATTGGACATAAGACTTCCGATTGTTACGCGAAGATATCAAATATCCAACACACATCGAAGAATACGGAATCCAGTATATCAAGTACATTCTTCACGGAAGTTAAAGAAACAGGAAACCATTCCGCATTTATCGCTAAATGTAAAACCGAATCCTGATTCTTAGATAATGGATGCACAGCTCATTCATGCAAAAACGATTTGATGATTTGCAAAAGGTAGAAATCGGAACTTTGAATCTCGCAAACGACTCGACGAAGAAGATACAAGCGAAGGGTTCGATAAAAATGTCAACGTTAGTTGGAACAGAAATGACAGAAATCATTCTGACAGATGTACGTATTAATCTCATGTCAATCAGCAAAATTGTTGACAAGAATTGTAAAGTCATCTTCGAAAAATCCGGTGCACAGGCCATAGAGATGAATAGACATATAAAGATGGTTGCCGATAGAACGAATGGACTATATTACGTACGAGAGCATATAACTGCCGACTGTCGTCAAGCAATTGTATCAAAATCTACGTTACAACTCGAAGAATGGCATCGTCGTTTGGTCATAATTCAAGAAACATAATCGAAATGCACGATAAGAAAACTGTACAAAGGATGAAATTTACTGAAAAAAAGATGTCTCGTTGCGAAGATTGTCTTCAAGAAATTTTAATGAGGATTCCGTTTTCTCATGTATCAAAAAGATCCACCGAACTACTGGACATTATTCACACCGATATTTGTGGGCCGATGCGAATAAAATTTCTCGGCAAATCACGATATTTCATCATATTCGTTGACGACTACTCCAGGTGGTGTGAAACTCGTCTGCTGAAGAATAAAAGTGATGCTTTTAAGGGGGGGAGACTCGTATAAAACGCTGTTTTTTCAAGATTTTTTTTACAAGAAAACGAGAACATTTATTTAATCACAGTAAAATACATAATAATATTGACGTTGAAAGCTACAAGAAAGAATTTTTTATTGTTTAAAAAAACAAAATGGCGTCGCTGTAGCTACTACGATTTGCGTCGAGGAACGCCCAAGTCCTTGTAGTTGACTAAAATTAATAAATCAACATTTTTTTATTAAAGTAAGTTCTTCCGCTCAGTATGAACCTAAATATAGCAAAAAAAAACAAAAAAATTAAAAATTGAGGACGTTTTATAAACAAATTGTAAAAAAGCATACATATAATTGTTATTTTAATGAATTTTTAGGTTCATGCTGAGGTCAATGCGTTAACAAATATCTATGCAAAATTTCAAGTAAATCTGCCTATTACTTTTTGAGCTACATTCCCCGGCGCAGAAAAATGTATGTTTTGAGAAAATTGTGTAGTTTTCGGACTTACCTGCTTTCGCTCGTGTACATACCTACGTTCAGCGCGTGTCAAGCGCATCATTTTAATAACTTCTCAAAGACCTTTAGAATTATTTTTTGAGTTTAAAACTTCGGGAATACTTTCTTCAGAGGGTAAATCAATTTTTTAAACAATAATTAAAAAATGCAAAAAAAAATTTACACGAGTCTCCCCCCCTTAAAGCATTTAAAGATTTTCACGTAATAGCAGAAAGACAAACTGGGCGAAAAATAGAATGCCTTCAGTCAGATAACGATAAAGAATTTGTAAATAAAATATTTGACGAACATTTGAAGGTCAATGGCATTAAACGGAGACTTACAATCGTTCACACGCCCGAGCAAAACGGCATCGCCGAACGAAATAATCACACATTAGTTGAAATTACTAGGTACATGATGATCGAATCAGGAGTTCTTCCGTCCTTTTGGGGAGAAGCGATCGCTGCAGCAACTTATACTGAGAACAGATGTTCTACAAGAGTTCTGGAAGGAAAAATTCCATTAGAAATGTGGACAAGAAGGATCGCGCAAGTGAACACCTTCAAGCTTTCGGAACGAAGGATTTCGTATTGAACCTCGACCTAAACAAAAGAAAATTCCAATCTCGATATACTAAGGGAACTTTTGTTACTCAGAAGAATCCAAAGCCTATCGCGTTTGGATGAATGTTGGAAGAAAGGTAGTCATCACAAGAGATATGAAATTTTTGAACGTTTTCACTTACCAAAACAAAAACGAAGATGGGAGTCACTTTAAGAGTAAGCGACATCTTATAGAATTCGACACAAAAAGTTTTAAAATGAATAATGAAAGACGACAAGAGGAAAATGTAAATTCAGAATTAAGATCATCATCGGATGATTCTAATTATCCTCCAGATACCAATCAAGAATTCGTTCAAGACAATGAGAACCTGATCTTTTTCAGTAATCATAGTACGTCAAGCGGCGACGAACGAATCGAAGAAATAGTTCATCGAAACAAACTTTCAAGTGATACTTTGTTTAAAAAAGGATCCGGGAAGACCAAGGATCGTCAAATTCGGTCAAAGAGGTTGTCCCAGAAAAATATATTACATGATACCGACTACAAATATAGAATAACACGATTGCGATAACGAAGAAAACACGTTGAACAAGCAAACTTGGCAGAAATTCCAGTAAAACAGACAATTTCGAGTCGAGACGCCGTTAAATGGAAGAGTGCCATCGCTGACGAAGAAGATCTCTAGTCACCAACAAGATATGGAAAATTGTAGATCGTCCGAAGAATCGGAATGTTATCGGCTCACGTATGGTACTTCGATGTATCACGCAAACGGAGTACTGGAACGGCGAAAATCCAGAATCGTTGCGAAAGGTTTCACGCAGAAACCTGAAATAAATTTCCACGAAACTTATTCGCCAGTAGCGAGGTTGGAATCGACACGGTTAATAACGGCGCTAACAGCGAATAAAAATATGCATTTGCACCAACTTGACGTCGCCACCACATACTGAAACGAAACCATTGGAGAAGAAATCTTTACGGATACACCTCAATTGTTAAAAGAAACTTTGGAGCAAATTATGACCGAGGAATCGCAAGACACATCTATTTTGAAGGATGCTAAGCAAATGTTGAAGGAACTACGCAAAGGGAAATAAAGTCTGTCGATTGACAAAAGCATTCTATGGATTCAAGCAAGTTGGCCGACAGTGGTATCATAAATTTGACAATAGTCTACAAGCCTTGGAGCTGAAGTCAACCACGGGAGGGGATGTATCGGAACAAAACATTCCAAGGATATCAAGATCACCAGCATTGCATCTACGTTGTTTTATTAACCGCTGTGATATTGTTTTTTTTTGTATTTTTCGTCACTAACGATCTTCTATCGAAACATGCAACACGCATGAATAAACGTTATCATTACTAAAATATGTTATCGATTCTCTTTTCATCGGTGTCTGCAAGTATCTGCGTTCACAAGTTCTCTTGTATCCTAAGAGTTTTTAAGGTCGTTGAAACCGATTTTGGACTTTACATTTTTTAATTCACAATGCTAGATACTGTCAAAATGCAATTTTTCAATTGCTATGGCAGGAGGTAACTACCCTTAAACGTATTCTATTACGGTTTTATCAAAGTATGTAATTTCTGCGAACGGAAGTCAATAAAAATGACCCACAGATACAGTATTTGGGTCTCATTGCTCATTGTGACAATAGCTTCATATCAAAGAGTTGTGGTAAGCGGATGAAAATTACGACCCAAAAATGATAACTTCAGTTTTATACAGGGTGTTCCGAAACTACCTAACCAACGGTCTATGGCGGTGTTCGGGAAGCATCACTGATCACGAAAATGATCTTCCTTTTGTCCGGAAGCTCTTAGTTTTGAAATAGGAGCAGGTCAAAGTTGACAAATAAGAGCGAGGCGTCAACAGAAACATAGAGACCTACGAACTCTGAATTTTCTTTCCTCGCTTATTTCTTGGTGGCTATGGGCAGACCTATGGCCAGGCGAAACCATGCCTATTAGATCTCACGCGCTGAGAACAGTCACGCACTAACTGAAAACTGCAATATCCTACGATAATGTAAGAAATATTAAGATCTGTCGCAGTAGGTAAATCTGAAATCCGTCACCTACAAGTATTATGTAACTTGGCGTGAACGATAAAAGCATACTGGAAAAATTATGGAAAAAGTCCCGGACAAAGTACCAAAAAAGTACCGGAAAAAATCCCGGAAAAAGTACCCAAGAAATTAAGGGCGAGCAACACCAGGACTCCTTTGATATGAACGAAGGACATCTGTACTTCGAAGACGAGGCAAAGAGTTCCTTCCAGATTTAGTAAAACATACAGGATAATGTACGGGTAAATATGCAGAAAGAAGAGCGGGAGAACGTACGAAAAAAATTACCAGAAAAAGTACCGGACAAAATACCGAAAAAAGTCCTGGAACGAGTACCGGAGAATTTAAGGGCGAGGAATGAAAAATTAAGGTCCAAAATTAATCTGAGTATGATATTATTTGTGTTAAGGAAATAGAGCGACGCAGATCATTCACAGAACATCGATTCAAGCCACATTCACTACAAGAAAAGATCAATCTAAGATCAGTTTTGGATCTATGTAGCAAACTGAATTTATCCTTCGGAAACCTGAGGCTAATCTGCCCTGAAACACGTAATTAAATACTGCATAGTTTTACCATATGTACCTGTACTGAATTTTACATGAAACATGTAGAAGTATCTATCAGCGATCCATCCTGTATCTAACAACTTTTACTATAGGCATTCAGCTATGTGAACTTGGCACCCGACTTTGGAAAATCAAATTTTTTCTTTTATAGACTGTGACGTGTACCGTTCATCGGCGATGCCTACAAATAATCCCGTGGCTACTCCCAACGTGCTGTTATCAAAGAAAAGATCCGAAGATCTAATTGTTGGGCGCTAGGTGCGGCTTTCCCGCACCACCATCCCTCACCACGGCCGTTTTCAGGTTTCCCGGCGGCTCAGCCTCAGCGCACTGAAAATGGTAGAGGGGAACATGGGGGCGACGAGAGAGAATTTTGGAATCAACGGATAGGCGCGCAAAATGATAAAACAGCGAGTAGGATACCGTTCCGTTTATAACCATCAAATAAACGGCGGATTTTACAATACAAATCCGGTCGCGTACAGTGTGTTCTCCAATGGCGGCTCACGACTATTCCGAGTCGTGATTTCTAGCCTGCCCAAGACCTGTCCCTATTTCGGTGTCCCTACCGAATCCGCGAATCCCCTCGCGATCCTAACAGGTCTCGTTGGAGACGAGCCTTTCCTTCCTCGGGAGTGTGCCCTCTGACGTCGGTAGCCACCTGAGGCATCCGTGTGTCGGCACCACTCCCGCTCGGCTATCTTCTCGCGCAAGATATTCTCTAAATAACACCGCCCCTGCGGTACTTACCGAGAGCTGGCTGTCCCATCAGTCCCGTACCAAATCCAAATCGTGGTGGCCGTGCCCCTTCCGCCTATCCCCGTGGGCCGCATCCCGGCTCCACGAGGGTGTCCATCAAACACTCGGAATTTCACACACTCGGCCACGCACTGGCACTAGACTATTCCAA
>NW_014332761.1:23486-26425 GCF_000341935.2 Cephus cinctus
CTAACAAAGTTAATCTCCCACGCTACGCGTGGAAGTTTATATTTATTTTTGTTCTGGGTAAGTTCTTGACTGCCGTCCTATACAGGCCCGGTCCTTTGGATTGCCGTTAGGTGGAGGAATTGGTGTATGGTCTATTTAAATCAAAGATGCAGTGATCCCAATGAAATGATTCGAATATACTGTTACAACCCAATTTTGCTTAAGTGCTAGTTATTAAAATAGGAAATAATGAAAGTGCCAGATGGTCTTACAGCTAGGTTACAATGATCTCGTAATACCTTGTCCACACTCACTCACTCTCATACGTTCATTCGACGTGCAACGTTAGACGCCCACGCTGCCTTGGTGTTGGCAATTCTTCTTCACACGACTCGAGATCCTTCACTTTGGTGATCACTTAAGCTACACGACAATATTGTTCGTGGCAAAAATCAGAATACTATTATCTAAACTCACATTGACTGATACGCTACGCGTGCAACTCGTAGGGCTCGATACGTCTTAATCGACTTACATACGGCGATAGGTAACAGTACGCGGAACTCCCGTGAGAATGATAGCCGCCGCGTGATGCAATTTGTGAGGAGCTATTCCAGCCCGAACTATGCGCTCTCGTATGTATCTGGAGACTAATTTGCCTTCCCTGCTCCATCCTACTTTCTGCTGAAAGTAGGTGGACAGGTAGGGGCAACTCTTACTAATTTAGCGGTTTTGCCCGCTCGCGTGAATCTTGGAATTTTTAGTTCATACGTTTCGGCACGTTCTTGGTGCGATAAGACCGGAAGCTAGCTTCCTCACATATTGCTGCAGTCGGCATCTCCGAGATCGCGTGGTTTCTTTGTTGCATATATGTGTGTGCGAGATCCAAGTTCAAAAAGGCACTGCACGTGACAGTCGTATATAAGTAGTAGCTTCGTTTCGTTTGTAGTAGCTTTGTTTCGTTTGTAGTTGTTTGTAGTAACGTCTACGTCGTTTGTAGTAGCTTTGTTTCGTTTGTAGTTGTTTGTAGTAACGTCTATTTCGTTTGTAGTTGTTTGTAGTAACGTCAATTTCGTTTGTAGTAGCATTGTTTCGTTTGTAGTAACATCTATTTCGTTTGTAGTAACGTCTATTTCGTTTGTAGTAGCTTCGTTTCGTTTATAGTTGTTTGTAGTAACGTCAATTTCGTTTGTAGTAGCTTCGTTTCGTTTGTAGTAACGTCTATTTCGTTTGTAGTAGCTTCGTTTCGTTTATAGTTGTTTGTAGTAACGTCAATTTCGTTTGTAGTAGCTTCGTTTCGTTTGTAGTAACGTCTATTTCGTTTGTAGTAGCTTCGTTTCGTTTATAGTTGTTTGTAGTAACGTCAATTTCGTTTGTAGTAGCTTCGTTTCGTTTGTAGTAACGTCTATTTCGTTTGTAGTAGCTTCGTTTCGTTTATAGTTGTTTGTAGTAACGTCAATTTCGTTTGTAGTAGCTTCGTTTCGTTTGTAGTAACGTCTATTTCGTTTGCAGTAGCTTCGTTTCATTTGTAGTTGTTTGTAATAACTTCTATTTCGTTTGTAGTAGCTTCGTTTCGTTTATAGTTGTTTGTAGTAACGTCAATTTCGTTTGTAGTAGCTTCGTTTCGTTTGTAGTAACGTCTATTTCGTTTGCAGTAGCTTCGTTTCATTTGTAGTTGTTTGTAATAACTTCTATTTCGTTTGTAGTAGCTTCGTTTCGTTTATAGTTGTTTGTAGTAACGACTATTTCGTTTGTAGTAGCCTCGTTTCGTTTGTAGTAACGTCTATTTCGTTTGCAGTAGCTTCGTTTCATTTGTAGTTGTTTGTAATAACTTCTATTTCGTTTGTAGTAGCTTCGTTTCGTTTGTAGTCATCCTACTTTCTGCTGAAAGTAGGTGGACAGGTAGGGGCAACTCTTACTAATTTAGCGGTTTTGCCCGCTCGCGTGAATCTTGGAATTTTTAGTTCATACGTTTCGGCACGTTCTTGGTGCGATAAGACCGGAAGCTAGCTTCCTCACATATTGCTGCAGTCGGCATCTCCGAGATCGCGTGGTTTCTTTGTTGCATATATGTGTGTGCGAGATCCAAGTTCAAAAAGGCACTGCACGTGACAGTCGTATATAAGTAGTAGCTTCGTTTCGTTTGTAGTAGCTTTGTTTCGTTTGTAGTTGTTTGTAGTAACGTCTATGTCCTTTGTAGTAGCTTTATTTAGTTTGTAGTTGTTTTTAGTAACGTCCATTTCGTTTGTAGTAGCCTCGTTTCGTTTGTAGTTGTTTGTAGTAAAGTTTATGTCGTTTGTAGTAGTTTGGTTTCGTTTGTAGTTGTTTGTAATGACATTCTTTTGTTTGTAGTTACTACAAACAACTACACACGAAACAAAGCTACAACAAACGACATAGACGTTACTACAAACAACTACAAACGAAACAAAGCTACTACAAACGAAACGAAGCTACTACTTATATACGACTGTCACGTGCAGTGCCTTTTTGAACTTGGATCTCGCACACACATATATGCAACAAAGAAACCACGCGATCTCGGAGATGCCGACTGCAGCAATATGTGAGGAAGCTAGCTTCCGGTCTTATCGCACCAAGAACGTGCCGAAACGTGTGACAAACGAAACGAAGCTACTACAAACGAAATTGACGTTACTACAAACAACTATAAACGAAACGAAGCTACTACAAACGAAATAGACGTTACTACAAACGAAATAGATGTTACTACAAACGAAACAATGCTACTACAAACGAAATTGACGTTACTACAAACAACTACAAACGAAATAGACGTTACTACAAACAACTACAAACGAAACAAAGCTACTACAAACGAAACGAAGCTACTACTTATATACGACTGTCACGTGCAGTGCCTTTTTGAACTTGGATCTCGCACACACATATATGCAACAAAGAAACCACGCGATCTCGGAGATGCCGACTGCAGCAAT
>NW_014332762.1:0-9100 GCF_000341935.2 Cephus cinctus
CCCCTCCCGTCTAACCGACGGGACGTCGGGAGGAAATACCAACATAAAAAGTCACTCAAGAATTTTCACGAACAGCAGATGTCACTCTTTGTCGGGTCGACTCCGTCTAGGGAGTTTTGTAGAAAATTGACAGACGGCAGGAAAATCTCTACTTATAAAACCCACGTGTATACCGCTTGTAGGGTATGAACGTAACTCTCCTGATGCGACAAGTACACGAGGGATCTCAAGAGAGATCAGGAACGGGCTGGGGAAGAGCGATAGAGCCGAAAAGAAAGAAAACAGAAAAAAATTTGAATCATCTAATAAATTGGTAAAAAGTACTTTTATGGGGACGAAATGAATATGGTAATCGGCAGATATGCGATCGGATATTATTTTCAATGCCGATTTAAAAATGTCGCTCTATCACCAGCACCTGAAAAAATGAGAATATAAAAAAGGAACCCCTTCTGTATAGGAGTCCGAGTAGCATCCAATATGGGATCGATTCGGTATTTGATATCTAGGGATTTTTTTTCTCCCCTATACCTTGGCCAATCGGAACCCTCCAGCCTAATCCATTAGAGAAATCCGAAATGAAAAGTATCTAGGATCTTCCTATACGAGGTCTGGATATGGATACATGTACCATGCCTATATATATATATACACGTCCCTGAAGAATATCCTGCCAATCCGAAAATCTCGCCGTATCTCCGACTTCCGTGCGCAATCAGCCTCCAGTGGCAGTAGGGTACCGAACCACCCCAGTACGTCCCTGGCATTCTGATTAGTGGCAAATAATACCCGTAACAATAGCCAGCCCTTTGTCCAGTGGTGCTCTCAGCCGTTTTTGACCCTCCGCAGCATCCCCGAGACACGAGCCAATCAGTTTGGCATCTGTCCTATCCTGCCACCCCAGAGCACAGCAACCACCGGGACCGCCATCAGCATCCCCGTCATCCCCCGCGCAGATACTCAAATTCTCAACCCCCCGATGTCCTTCGCATGGGGCGGCTGCGGCCCCTCGTTCCTCAATTTTCGAGAATTACCAACCACCCCTCTCAGCCTGTACTAACGCGATCCCACAGATTTTTACGATTATTACCCTCTCGACTAATTAACGGCTCGTTTAACCCTCTTTCTGTTTCGCGACCCTTCGGAATCACCGAGGTTGCCAGAAAATGCATCTATTGCTTTCTTTTTTCATCTCCCTATCTTCTTCATCGTCGTCATAGAGATTTTGGTTAATTGACCGTTTTTTTTTTTTTAATATATAATTTTGAAAATGGTCGTCGGCAAGGTAGACAATTTCGAGGTACAGGGGCGCGTGAGATTAGTTTTTCAAAAATCCTAGGGTCATTGTCAAAATTTATGGAATTTTGAAAATATGAAAAAATCCCTCTTTCTTCTTATTTGCTCTATCGAATATTTCTGAGGCATTTTTTTTTTTTTTTTGAATTATCCAATCAAGCAACGACAGTTACCGTTATGTCTCTGCGATTCCCGATAAATGATACCGTCGGCCATCCGTGCCCCCCGTTCATTCGAGACAGCCCAAGGATTTATGTATATGTATGCCATTATCCATATTCATATAAATGCGTTATAGCCTGCTATTGTACGTGTGCCCGTACTTGATTGGGGAAATCAAGAGTATCCAATAGTGTGTTGCTACTCAGCAATGGAAATTCACGGTTCGTCGGCCATTCAAGGAAATTCATACAAATGGCGCCTCACTCTTGACCCACTTCGTGCGTCAACTCAGTTCGACGGCAGCAACAGTAGGGACGCCCGGCGTCGCCTAGCATCGATAACAGTAGCATAATGCAAGCACTGGAGGTTAGTCGAGATGTCCGGAAGTAACGATGGAAAGGCACGAAGCATTTCAGAGGAAATTATTGAAATGCCAATTGAGCATCGATTAATGAGCTATTACCAATTTATATATACATAGTATACGACATAGGTATAATGTATACCGGGTGTCTCAAATTTCTAATAGAATATTTGGGTATCCGAAAATCGTGTCCTTGATGAAGAAATTCGAAGTCGCGAATGAAACAAGGAATAATAGATGTCCGAATGAGAAATTCAATTGCAGGGACATTTTCTTGAGGCTGAATAGGTAAAAGGGCAGAAAAAGGGATATTTTAAAAGAATTTTCTTTAATATTAATTATAAATTGCCCCGGTCGGAAAGGGTACTTGATAAGAATAGTCATTAAAGCGGGTACGTTTTACGGGAAGATTAATTTGCAGGTTAGGTGGAAAAAAGGGACGAGCCGGTTCGTTCAATTTCCGTTTTACTCGGCCGCTCTGAGCCCGGAGGTTAGGGAAGCTCCCGTTCCTAGGGTTTTTCTTGCGCGGAGAACGTCGCAGTCGGGAAGCGAGACTCGGAGATGGAAGCTGGAGGTAGAAGAGTTCGAGGATGATGATGAGAATCTTCAGGGGGTGTAAAACCCACCCGTTAAGGGATTGGAAAAGGACGCGTGCCGTTTCTGGAAGTATTAAGGTCCTCCGGTATTAAGAACCCTGTGAGTTTCTTCCTTAATATCTTCTTGGCTGGCTGGCTGGCTGGCTTGCTGGGTGGCTGGCTGGCTGGTTGGTTGGCTGGCTGGCTGGCTGGTTCTCCTCAAAAGCCGATAACGTTTCCCTCAGGATCGTCTCCGGAGTCTCGAGTTACCTGTCCCTGGCGCTTTCTCCTACTCGGCTCCGAGCTTTTCGACTTCCAAATTTATGCTTTCTTACGTAAGACCTGCTACGTACCTCCACGACCACCAACTGTACAGACACATCCGAACGACGTGAGAAACGCCCTAGGAATGCAGGTAGGATAGACGAGTAATAGTCCTTTAGAAAAATTTTTTTTTTACCCGGAGAACCCGATGTCCTTGGACCGGGAAAAATGGGAAAATAGTCTAGAAATTGTGTTGGAAGTCGAGAAATCGAATGATATTAGATTAAATCTGTAAGTCGTAGGAGTAAACGAGATTCAGTGTGATCCTTTAACCCGTAGAGGAGCAATGGGAATTTTTTGTTGAAACTTTAAAAAATCGATTAGGGAAAAGTTTTTCATGTCAAGGGGATACACCCCGTATATGTCAGACATTATCCTCGAGACGTTATATATGCGTAACGTCTTTCCGGACCCTTCAAAGGTTAAGTCTACGAAATCTATGTTAACCGGGGGTTGCTTTGAGATTAGAAATTTTTTTTTGCAGGGGTACCACTGCATCCATCCAGCTGCACACTGGATGTATTCAGGATACTTATTTCTCATGCTTTTGCCTCGCTGACGACTTTCATGAAATCGTTGGTACTGTTTTGCAAGGGGATAAAGAAATGTCCCTAGGACTGCCATTAATCATCAGAATATATCCGTTCATTTATCAAACTTCTAGGCCTAGAAAACCCTAGTACCCGACCGAGCTTCGATCGATTTTACGGAAGTTTCCCCTTCCTCGGTATATACCGGAAGTGGCCCTGGAGGACCTTCACGACGACATCCGGTCGTAAGGGTACCTCGAGTTATTGACAGATCGCGAAGCGTCAGTGCAGCCAACCCTCCTCCCGGTCGCCGGAACGATAAAAGCGGCTACCGAATTGTCTCTAATGCGATTTGTCCCGCGCGATTCGCGACAATACGATCGTCCGTCCGTAACAAACCGTTTCCCCTAAAATTCCCCAAAAGTCAGTTTCACCCTAAAACTTGGCTCCTAGGATATTTTCATTCTCTCGCATGGTAACCTTAACGTCAGTAACATCCCTCGAGCGTGTCCCTCGTAAACACGAGGATCCATAACTTGTCCGAGCACTCGACTGAATTTTCTACAAAAACCCGAATTTTTTGTAAATCCTCAAAAATCAAAACAAACATTTTTTTTTTTTCGCAAACTCCATATTTTAAAAAGGATGGCAAAAAACAGGTATAAATTTTTTTTATGTAAAAACGTCAAATTTTTTTACATTAAAATCTCACAAAAAATCAATAAACGTACGTAAACAGCGATTTCACATATATGCACGTGCAGATACCTGACACGATCTTATCAATGTGACTGATCGCTATCACGGGTGTCACTTATTGATATTAATATCATAACACTTACTATGTACTATGCGTGTAATTTTTTTATGTCACGTCACTCTAAATTTCTTATGTGAAAATAATTTCGTTCGAGTCATCACAATAAGCTGTCCTATATGTTTCATATCTGTTGTGATACTTGCGTAATATGTTGGTACTATCCTAATGACCCTATAATAGTGCATACTATTTATCATGGTAGCAACAATTATTACCATGTTACTTGCATGTCCTGCGAATCCACTTACGGTATACAGTTTACGGTGCATTTCCAAGGATATTAAAGGCGCAGGCTATCGTGCCGCCAAATACGTTACGTGTTTTCCATCGTGCATGCATGCATACGTATCTAAATATGTACATAAATATATGCATATCTGCGCGATTTATTTGCATTGCAAGTGCTACTTTGCCGTGCGACTACAATTTTACATGTAACGAGGGTTCGACATGGCGATTCCGTTAGGAATTTCGTAGCGGCTAATTGCGCCTTTATCCTCGACGTCGAGGGTTTCGATCGAGATGAAAATTGTACGATAAAAAATGAGGTTGGTAATTATTGAAGAAAAAAAATTTACACCCAACCACGATCCTTATTTTCGATTTTTCAAAAACTTTTCCATGAGAATCCACCTTTTTATTTTTATCGATCAGCCTCGCGCATGCGCGAATAAATATTATTCTCCGATCGCTTTACTTTTCCCGCTGTACAAACATTTCGCATCCTTTACGCATCTGTCGTAGATTTGTCGATGGGGCGCACGGAACCCGCACGCACTTCGTATATCTCATGAAATATATTTTTTTTTTTCTTTTTCATTCTCCTGCTCTCGACTGCCTTCGCTTCGGCATGAAAATTTATGAAATTCTACTTTCGAAAAATAAATATTTGGATTGTATTTCTTAGTCGATGCCAGAGTCGACGATATAGTCGCTTCGATCGACTTGCCGTGTATCGGTGTAGAGTTTGAATTTTTTTTTTTTTTTAAATCAAGTAATACCAACTGTATCCAGATGGGGAATTTACGGTGGTACATGGGGGAACAAGTATGATGCTACGAAATATTACTGTAAATTAATGCTATTATATTATTTACAAAAAGGACCATTTGTCGCTCGCCTGGTGCACCAAAGATTTTGGTCGATCTGTCAAAGTGACGTTTATACACACGTGGCACGTTTTTTCTCCTTGTTCGTCAGTCGTATTCGGATTTCACGATCTTCATGGAAACAAATACGTGCTATCCGTAGCGACTTCTATGCAGTACGTCACGAAATTTGACACGGGAGCTGCGTGCAATTTCTGGTAATTTACAATGGGAAATTTCATCGATTGCGTTGGTACGTCCTAGTACTAAGTTCACGAGGATATTATTATTATCAATCATAGTTGACCGTATTACGTCATTCAATCTTCTGACAACTATTTAGACGATCACCGTGCTAGTGGAAATTGTTACGTATACGTCACATTGAATTCGTTATACCGTTACGATACCATTGTCATTGTAGCACGTGCTTGACGAAAATGATAACCACCAAATGACACCTGCGATTAGAATAATTATAGGACGTTTCGTAAATGGTCGCTCATTTTATTTCGATCTTTTATTTATATGCCATTTTTTATAAAAATACATATCGTAAGGTTATTTCGTAAGAAGATCGATTTCCATCGAAAACGGGAAGTCAAATGTCACGTTAATATTCGGCTCTTGATATTTTTCTATTCTAATTTTTAGCACGCTACGAACTTGGATTACAAAATTTTCGAAATTTAACAAATTCTTTTAAAAATTAATTTCAAAATACTCATTTCCTGCCGTGCACCTGGCAAATTTCCAATCGATTATATGTTCAATCGCAAATTCATATCGGATTATACATTGTCTCTTATGGCCAAGACCCATTAGCCTAATGAGTATGATCTCAAATTATTTGCCATATAAGAATATATTATAGTACAGTAATATCGATCTGATAATAATAATGATCGGGTGCATTGAAACTTCTATGATATAATTTAATGACCTATAAAATCAATTGCATTCGAATTTACGAACTGCCCAGTTTAAGCATTCTTAACAATGGACAATACACGAAACATGCACGATTTTTACGTGCCATTCAATTAATCGTGCGCGATGCCGATAATATGTTTTTCGTACAAAACCCCTTGAAAACGAAATTTTTTTATTTTTCAATAATTTGTTTCGTAACCTTTTTTTTTTCAAAAAAATTAATCCTATCCGGCGATACTATCGATAGAATACAATCGAATCATAATTAATAAATGTCTTTTATTTATATTTTTTTTACATCTCTTTATCCTTGCATCCCCACCCCGCTGGACCAACTCCTCATGTATAAATAACGTCCATCTCGTTTGATACTACAAAATCTTTTATGCAATGTCCGTCGAAAGCGTCGAATTTCTACGATGCTTTTTGTTTGGTCCCACCGTAGGGGTGGCACCCCCCCCCCTTGGACCCCCCCTATACGAAATTCGCATAACACCAATTTTACCTGGATGAAAGAATTTTGGTTTACTTCAGCGTCATACCCAATTTATTTGTAAACATCCGATTGTACCGGGTGTTCCACGAATAATAGTTAATAATTTAGAGTATTCGATACGAATAAAAATAAATTTCAGCAAAGATACGGGGTTACGCGAGGAACAGTAAATTTAATTAATTTTAAGGCCGTTTTTAAAGGTAATCGAATTCGCCGATACCAGCACTGCATAAATCCAATATAGGTTCAAAATATATATATATTACACGCATATAAACATCAACACGCACTATACCTATATCGCTATACTCAGGCGGCCGATGAAGCTCGTAGGGTTTAATGAATTTTTCGAAAATCCAAAAAGCCTCTTTCCCTGCGCATTATTTAATCTCGTAAGCCAATCACCTAGCTCCCTCAGCTTCTGAACTGCCGAATGTCACGCTCTTTGCCAATGTAATTTTATTAAAAATTTGTTTCCCCACCGCGATTTTTTTACACGTAATTTTTTTTTTACCGAATTCGAATATTGATTTTTTTTTATATCACACAGATAACTATTTTTTTACTTGCTGAAAATTTATTTCCTGCTCGACAACCCCATGGCTTTATCAAGTGAGAAACATCTGTTACGTATAAAGGTAAGCACAAAGGTCACAAGGTGTTGCCGTACAGGTCGCGAACTACGTGGAACGGCTTTATGGCTATATACCCGGCAGCTTTGTAACCATAGATCAAAATAATTGTAAGTTTCCCTACGGAGCCAATTAATCCGATCGAAATCTTCCCTCGCGTAAATATACAGTCCTGGCCCGTCCGGGGGTAATTAACGTGTTGTCGGATAACCATCTCTCGAGGTGGAAAAGGACGATTCTGAATATCCACTTATCGAAGTACGTAAGTCAGAGCGAAGCTAGTGGTTAGATTGTTCGCAGGTACGTATCTAGTAGCGCGGGCACCCCGTCGCTAAATAAATTTCGAGTAATGCGAATTGAGTCACGTGACAAATATCGAACGATAATTTCGAAACTCGTCCTGCACGTTAACGGAGATCGCGAAATTTCACTGGACGCAGAAACACTCGTCTTTACACGTGGTCGCACGAGTTTTGCATAACGGATATCATAAACGGATGGTTTAACTTTTTTCCCCATTACTCAAAAAGGACGTCAGCCATGTCCGGTATGCTACCCTTATTCCAGGGACACCTAACCTATATCCAGCTACTTTACACGTACTCACGCACGTACATATTCCCAACGGCCATACGCACATGTATCAACCCACCCGGAAATTACCTGCCATATTATCATGACCCGGATTCGCCAATTTCCTACAGCCAAAGATCCTTTTTTTTTTATCAATTTTTATCAAAATTCATATCGGGAGTAATAGTCAACGTGTATGAATATAGGCCCACGTAGCTCGGTAGATAACAATAGTTTTCTGTATTACCGACTTGAAAGCGGGTCAACCTTTTTTTCACCTTTCCTGTCGTAACGATCTTTGGCGCTTAATGACGTCAAACTACCTCGAAGCCACAGAAAAGAAAAATTTCTTACCACCAACTCCTGAACTTATTCACGAAAATTACTAGCGCGTACAGCAGCAATTTCTCGTAATCTATACACAGGGGTACGTACGTTTGAATAAAATAAGATGTTTAATGGGAAGAAGAAGAATTTACCAGACAGATATCCAACAAGTCAAATTGGTTCCCATCAAACGTAATGGCAGCAAGGACGATTGAAAATAATCGTTCCTAACGTCCAACAATCGTAATTTTTTCCCCTATGTACGATTACGTAATGATAAAGGATAACCGTGCAAACATTTTTCCCCCCCTTTTTAAAAAAAAATATTTACTCTTCAATATGGCCGAAGCCACGAGGAGCAGAGCGCCGCACGCTTTGGCAAAAGGCAAACCGTATCACGTGTAAACGTTGAGCAGCTCGTTTTCTCAATGTAATATTCCATCTAATCATTAGCCAAGTATAGCAAGGACACGAGCACCGTCTAACTGAATAATTCGATCGGTATGATTAGCGTGTATTAATTAACTGATAACGAGTAACAATAACAATTAGGTTTAACTTCGTAATTATGAGTCGTTATAAATATATATATATATATATATATATTTTTTTTTTCGAGAATGACATCAATCCCACCCCCGTCTCTATACTGGTGCATCTATATCAACATCCACTTATGCACTTGAGACCATATGCACTGACTGCGTTGAAAACACGTGCAACAGTCACATATGCATCCTTGATACAAAGTACCCGACGTTGAATACTCTCAAAGTTCCGGCGGAATGCCGGTGCATCCAGAGAATATTTACGAGCGATGCACATATTGTATATATGTATATATATATATACGTATAAGTGCATAGGAAATCCAGTATATATTTCAAGTGCACCGTGTCCAGGAGCGTAGGGGAGGGGGGTGCACGTGCGTCTTGTGCGTCTGCAGCGCGGTTACGGAAAGAGCCACAGAAGCGCGTGAG
>NW_014332762.1:9188-9493 GCF_000341935.2 Cephus cinctus
GGGGGGGGGGGGGGTGGAAGGTGGGAGGAATGGAAAAAAAAAAGATATAAAATTTCGAAAAAAGGTTTAGCAGAGAAGCACCGTAGAAATAAAGCGAGAAATAAATAAAGTCCCTGTCGCGCCGCTTTTCCGGAAACCTCGAAAATTCGTACAGCGCTTCTCCCTATACGTATACTACTGTGTAAGGGTCGGAATATAATAGATTTGGGAATATATTGAGAATACGTATATAGACATATAAGAGTCAGAGTAGTATATACATTTATATATTGCAGAACATGTAGTACGGTCTATAGGAGGAGGGG
>NW_014332762.1:9790-10730 GCF_000341935.2 Cephus cinctus
GGGGTGGGGGGGTTAGTAGGAAAAAGTGCAACGTAGCGTAATGCACCATGCACTATGCCTGCACTATGGGGTTGGCTGCACTGCCCGTGAATGCTGCCTCTTATACAGAGAGCGACCGGAAAATGCTTGCTCGTACGTACAAAATTGTAGTATATATCCTAGGGAATTTTTGTAGTAACCTTGGTATACACGCATACCATAAATCCTCTATAGATTCCATATGTCTCCCCGTGCCCTTTACGTATACCTGTAGCTCCCGAGGTTAGTCCGTCTCTTCGGCTTAACGTGGATGCACATTTTCGTACGCGGCCGAGTGCATCGGGTACGGCCTGAGCTCTGGTTACCAAGGCTGGGAAACGTCCGCGGAAAAATCCACTGCACAATCTGCAAGTTATTGATATCATAACTCGATGCAATTCAAGTGCATCCACCGGGACTTTTACCGGACGATCGTAATGCATTTCGCGTTGGTCCTTTTATTTTTGCGAATTTCCTCCTCCAGTCCCCGATGCACCGTATAGGTATATACTGTCTGCGTAGCCCGACATTCGGATTACTCGTGCTGGGGCCGGAGAATGCGAGGCTCCGATTTACACGTGGAGACACGATGAATATGCGCTCCATGTACATGCTCTATATATATATATATATGAATGTACTTAAAGTAACCCCGTTCCCCCAAGTTTTTAACTCCATACTCCATACAACCCTTTGCGGATTGCATTTATCCGAAATGCATTTGAGGTACCCATTCTTTCTCTCCGCTATATATGCACTTTATCTTGGTCCCTGGCTCGTAACTAATGCGCAATGCCGAGCGCGTATATTGCCGTAGCAGTTTCCACGCGATGCCGTTTGCCACTGGCAGACTTTATTTACTGCAATTTTATTGGACCCGGTCGGGATCGCCGTTGCATTGACGATTTTTGTCAGATGCAAT
>NW_014332762.1:10852-11775 GCF_000341935.2 Cephus cinctus
GTATGTATATACCAAACGAAGACTGCAGTTTTAACGTCAATTAAAATATCTATCGCCGTTAGTAACTCGTTACTCGCGACAATTGTATCGCTACGAACAAGTCGTTACACTGCGATTCAATGCATTGCTCAGGTACCCATCTACTCGCCTGTACGTATCGAAGTACCTGGGTACCGTACCGAAGCTCAGTCTTCGTTACGCGAGAATCCTTTGTACCTTCCCGGCTTTACTAGCCGCATCTATTTCAGAAACTAATTGCACGCCCCCCGTGCCTGCTCGATACGTCTTTGCATAGACCCCCCATGCACGGCCCTGGCGGACTTGGACTTGGATTCTCCGCTTCGGTAGTAACAGTAGGTTTGTTGTATTAATTTCGTCATCCGTTGGGCTGTATATACAGACATACGTAAGACAATCGTTCCAGGCGACGCAGTGAGGTCAAAGTTTAACACAAAGGTACCGTCGGAGTTTCTAGTAAGATTTATTTCGTCGTACGTATAACGCGCAGGCTAGTCTCGTTTTACGGTATATCGCGTTTTGTCACTAGACTATATATGTTACGACTATTGAGTTACGTTAGCAGGTTATCCTGGCCGTCTGCGGGCGATTCGGTCATAAGGATCAAACGGACGGGTAACGTCGAGTCGACCCGACGCGTCTGTCTTTCGGGTCTTGTACAAATATTGTTTTTGCACGTCTGACAGTAGTGGCTGTGACGCGTCGTATCAGGGTCCAGCGAAACAAGCTAAGACGCCAAATCAGCTGGAAAGTATCTTGCGCTATAGGTATAACGGACGAGTGATCTTCGCTCGGGGTTGTCTGGGGATTAAGTGAAGGAATTACTAGGGGCGACGCAGGGACGGCATTTCGATCGGACCTTCTAATGGGTGGGGTACATTTTTTTTTTTTTTTTTTTTTTTTTT
>NW_014332762.1:11802-12342 GCF_000341935.2 Cephus cinctus
ACATTTTTTTTTTTTTTTTTTTTTTTCATACGCTCCTGGTTTACGTATCGTTTTGTCGTACGTCATCCAGTACATATCCAGGAGCCTGTTTTGCTTTTCTTTTCTTTTCGACTTAAAGCTTTATCCTACTTTCGGTATTGACGTTACTCGCGTAATTTGTTTTCTAGTCCGTTTCAGTAACGTGTGCCCCCGCGACTGCTTGAGCTTGGGAATATATATATGGGTGTGGGTTTATATGTAGGTGGATACTTAAAAAGTGCATTCGCTTTGATAACCACATAAAGAAAACGCCGATCGTCTTTATGCTGGGAATCGGGTCTCTCTCCTATCCCCACCGCCTGCGACCTCTCCTTATCGAGATCCTTTTGACGTAATCTTAAAGAAAAAATATGATAAATGACATTCTTGCTGATGTACGAGTCCTTTTAAAATTTTACGTACCGCGAGCGAGACTCGCTCCCGCGGAATATCAGCCGAGGCTTTTAAAAGACCTTTCCCCGTAAATCTAGGTTAGGAGCCGCTGAAGAAGGTCTGGGGGGG
>NW_014332762.1:12451-15444 GCF_000341935.2 Cephus cinctus
AGATCTGGGGGGGGGGGTCGAAGAATGGTCACCAGGGGAAAAAGTACGCAATAAATAATAAAAGTCCCTAGGACACGGAAAGCCGGCAGAAAGAAACGGTCGATCCTTGATTTTCTAGGGAATATATATATATATATATATATATATATATATATATATATATATATAAGCCTGTCTTTTCAATGTAAAAAAAAATCCCTAGATCGATCCGGAATGACGATTCAATATGTTTTTCGTCTAAATTGTACTAGGGATTTTTCTTTTACGTACAACCAAAATGATACATCCCCGACTTTTTAACACGGTACAAAATGGTGGTACTGACGTGTGACTCTTATCAGTCGTCAAGTCTGACGTGTCCAGGCCCCCGTGTCACCGGTTCTCTATCCAACGGTCGACCTATTTTTAGATCGAACTGTACCACGCACGTGTTATACTCTAGGTATGCCTTTCACTATATCTGTATAGATGGATACACCTCACGTTAGAACTCACACACGTTTGCCGCTGCCCCTCTATCTTTTACTGTATATTTAACGTATGAAGTCACCGAGTGACTTCATCGACTCCCGCACGACCAGGCGAACCAGCCGTGATAATTACTCGAAACGGATTTCCTCCTGCAGTCCCGGCGTATTTCTTTCGTTTCCTCGTATCTTGTTTTCAAACGCGACTGCTGGTATTGTCTAGGTCGACTGAATGGCTCGCGTAATGCGCTGCTTTAGTTCAGGGATCCGGACCAAAAGAATGTAGGACGAAACACACAGGGGCTTTAATAGTGCTGCTGGCCGCACGCGTCGAGCGGTCGGTAACAATGGGCACTGTACTCAATTACCTATCGACTGCCCAACAAAGCTGATGCAATGGATATTGGAGTAAAGAGAAATAAAAAATAAAAAGAAAGTGACAGTGCTAACGAGGAAGAAATTATTATTATGAAATTCAACGAAACGAATATATATATATATATACACGTATATATTTATTTATACAGGTTGAAGAACAATAATGTCAAGTAGATCCTCTGACCATTGGGCCTTAAAGTCATAGTGACCTCAAGCGGGTAATACTTATAGCAAGAATTCTTCGTAGCTTGACGTTCTGAAGATTTTTACCGCCACGAGGATCTTGAGAGAAAGAGAGAAAAGACATATCGAGAAAGAGCGAGAGGGCAGAGAGTTCTCCGAGCCTTTCGGATGAACGTGAAATGGTTTGGAAGAGACGCACTTTTTTCATTTATCCTTCTTCTCTCTTTTTATCTTACGTCTCTCTCTCTCTCTCTCTCTCTCTCTCTCACGTTCTTTCGCTAACCTCAACCAACTCGCTCCATTTCTCTCTACCTATCAACTCACCACCCCCTCTCTATTTCTTTCCACTCTCACACGTGTACCCTTTATCAAGCCCCTCCTCTCTACCACCTTTCGTCTGGCAGACCTTTTGAACTTTCTTCTATCATCCTGACCTTTGAACTTTTTTTTTGCTTTACCCTTCACAATTACTTGCCTCGAAATATACGATTCCATTCTGACGTCTATCTGACGTATTCCTTTTTTTTTTTAAATTTAATAGGAAAACTCAAAGTTACTAGTTTATTTTTCTCTCTTTATGTGCGATTTAGATGTCTCCGATGCACTGTCAATTTATACTTTGCCTTCGGGTCGTTGAACCCGAGAGAGAGAGGATACGGAGAATTTTACCCTTTTTCGTAAATACGCTACTCGCATTACTTTGTATATTTATACTGGTTTGTTTCTATCCTCTCGAATGTTTAGGTCCGAGTGTGTTAGTTTCGTGCGTTCATTTTCTCTTAGACAAATAGGCAACAGGACTGGATCCCCAGTGTATTTAGTCAACTCCAAATGAAATATGTGGAATACCAAGCGCACGTGGCTGATAAGATATACATACGTGTGCACGATGTGTCCAGGTTTATAAAGATTGAATAGAAATGAAATATGACTTTCCAATCGTTGTGAAAGAGGCATAAATTTTTAGAAAAGAAATTCAAGTTTAAAAACTTCAAGGGTACCCGGCGCCAAACAATGCGTCACCGCGTTGACGTTTTCATGGGGAAAAATGGGAAACAATGGCCCGTCGCAAATTTTTAATAAATATTAAAATCTATCCATCTTCGGGTTCTCGCCAGCACAATGCGCACTCCGTTGATTTAATACTCATAACGTACCGTGAATATGGATATACCGCGCGGGCTCTTAGAAAGGTTCGAAAGGAGATGTGAAAAAAAAAATTCCCTAGACGACGAGGGTCAATCCTCAAGGAATTCCCATAACGATCGGACGGTTTTACTCGCGAACGATGAAATATAATATTACTTTCACCCTCGGTCCTGTTTTTCGCACGAAATTCCCACAAGGGCTACTATTCCTTCTTTTTTTTCTTTTTGCCCAATTCATAGTCACTTTTTGCCTCGAAAACTTTTAGGCTTCTGTTTTTTTGCCTAAAAACGTAACAAAGCAAATTTGTCGTTTTTCCTTTATCGGCGATAAAGGAGGAGGAAGGAAAAGAAAAAAGTTACAATAAATAAATACAATATTGTCGTCACGATCTGTCCTATATTTCGGAAGATAAAGTTTTCTCCATATAAAATTTGTCCCTTTGACGGGACCAAAAGCCGCTACGAAAAATCCCTTGAGGTCAATCGAAGTGACGTTAAATTGACGGGCTCGCGAATTTACTCGTTTCACGCACGGCTATTGGCTATCCTGCGAGCATAAAGTCAGGACTCTTTTATCGCGCCAGGCGAAGGTTTCGCTATCGGTAATCGGACGATGGATGAAAGAGCACGTGTGAACGTGCCTTTATGCCGATACGGCCTGTGGAATACCATTGTAAGAGGGATTACGTGTATTTGTAGGATTTGAATAGGGACCCTCGAGAAATTTTTTAAATTTTCTCTCTCTCTCCCGTTTCCTTATAATCCCGTGACGTTTCGAAGATGATAGAACGAAAAAAAAAAAAAAAAAAAAAAAAAT
>NW_014332762.1:15558-22294 GCF_000341935.2 Cephus cinctus
AAAAAAAAAAAAAAAAAAAAAAAAATTGATCATTAAACAACTCACGCGCAGAATGCGCAGCAAACTCGATCGCCTCGTATAAATTTTATTGGACATATCGGATACGTAATATTTGAATGCACCGCCTATCGATCCCTCATATAGAATACATAATCTTCTATAAAAATTTAAAGCGTATCTCGGCCACGCGTTCTATAATGTATGCATGCTCCACTATATACGCCATGTATACACTATTTTGCATGTAGATGCTACAAAGCATATTTTCGTACAGTCTATGTCTCTTATGCATATAATATTTATTTCCCATACTATATATGCATACATCTGTAACACTAGACATATAACTCCATAGGATTATATCACCATATAACCATCCACAAGCTTTTACATAGGATACGTATGCACCCACCTCATATATATATATATATATATATATACAGTTCACTCGCAGCTAGTATCTCTCACCGCACAATCTCCCCTGTGCTATCGTAGGGTACACTATACCTATATGCAAAAAGATACATGAGTACTCATGTGGCTACATAGAAATGAAAGAACTATCGGTATTCGCCATAACGTTTATGGCGGGTCCCGAGCAGCCCGCGGACACGTACCAACCTAAAGCAGTATCTACGCGGCCATTTTTCCCATTACTTCGGGACAGGAGCGACCCCTGCGCCGCCACTGCCCCTCTTCGTTTTCCCCTTTTTCGCTCTATGGGTCCGCGGTTACTCGCCCGGTCGGTAAAGTAGGATTTACCGTAACCAGACCAGCAGCACGTAGAGAGACCAGTACCCCAACTGCTTCTTGAAAAGTATTTTCTGCGAACTCGGGCATCATCGTATTTTTCCAAGACTCTCTCTCTCTCTCTCTCTCTCTCTCTGTACTTGGTAAGAGGAGAAAGGCAACGTAGAGAGAAATTTTCCTTTCTTTTGGTATTTTATTTTTCTATCTTGTAACGACCTTACGAATTTCGTTTGCGTTGCTACTTTCGACGGATCGAAGATACGGAGCTTTTGCGTACATCAATTTTTGTACTTTGTGGTTTGTTCCAGGAGGTATGGGTGGGAGTAACGATACTTTTTAGTAGGTTGAAAAAAACATATATGGGGGGAAAAAAATTAAGTACCCCTAACCCGTGCCTGGGTAGTTATTCTTTTTTTGTTCCCTACGGTACCGTGGATTTTCACATATATCTTCACGTAGTTACGTGGCGCATATACATGATGCCGTTTCTGGCTGCGACATGACATATCTACTTTTAATATGGGAAACCGTGCACGTGGGCCCCCCCGTTTGTTCTGATTTCAACGATACCCGAATGACACGCTACTGGATTTTGATTAATGGTCCACCGTTCATGCCCCCATTCGTTCCCCATAGACATTCTCTGCGCTCTGCCATTCCTTTTGACATCCCGTTTTCATTTTTTTTTTCCGCTCTCATAGATTCCCCCTCCAGGGGGGGGGGGAATCTCTGCCCCCTCACGCAGTCCGTATTTCTTTTTTTTTCTTTTTTTTCCCCCTTAAATTATAAACAACCCTCGAGCCGTCACGGTCACATTTTTTTTTCACAACACCGATCAACCGTGAAATATGATACGCGGTGGTTGAGTGAAATTTGAATAAAATAATTTTTGAAAAAAAAAAAAAATTCGTCTTTTTTTTATTCTGCCATTTACAGACATCCAGACTGCGCGTGTCTGGCGAGGATGTAATGAATAAAAGTTATAAAAATTACATAATAATTTGCAAAAGATCGTTCGATTCACGGCCGGTGTATTGTCGGCAGATAAATTTTCCAAAAATTCCTACGATCCTTTTGTGCCCCTACGGTATCACCGTGATCGGACGGGGCAGATATGGGATTCGGGCGACGCTGAAAATTTCTCGACTATTTCTGCCAGACTTTAGGAACGGGCGCGCGTGAAGTCGCGAATTACATGTAAAACTATGTAAATTGCGTAAACGCGTTTGGCCCGTGTTATTATTCAACGGGAAACTCCTAGATGTCTGTCCCAGTGAAATTCCAGCCGTTAAATAGAATTACCAGCGCGTGTCAACGCCTGTTGCTTTATTCAAAGGACCAAACAACCCTATTATTTGCCGTGTACCAATCCCCGATAAACCTTCGTGGCGCAGCGCGCGAGAGACCTGCGAACCCAGTGCGCACCGTATACTGGATTACAAGGGTGGACCCAGCAGATACGATTTGACCCCCCCGGCTGGGCAAATATCATAAAGGGTCGGGAAAGAAGTTGGAAATAAAGAAAGAAAAAAAAAGCTCGAGACTCGTCTAATTAACGCGAAGGTAGAAATGCTCGAAAAAAAATGAGCCTGGAATCATTAGCGGCGGCTCCACTTAGCTCGAGTAATATAAAACTCCCTGGCCCCTCCGTGTCTCTCTTGCGACTTTCCGCGGACTTCCTTTGAATCCTATGTCGCCGCGCCCTTTCACAAAATCGCCAAACCCTTCGGGAAGCCTCCGCTCGCCTTTAACACTTTGTCCACCCGTTATACACAGTCTACTCCAGCGATATTATTCCTTTACGCCACTTTTACATCCCATTTGTCCCCTGGCACTTTTGACTTACTATTTTCGCTTGGATTTTTCTATGGGATAAATATATATATATATGTATATACACGCTCGTATTAAGTCTACGTACACGTGTATCTACAGGCAATTCAGCCGGAAGGGAACCTTTACGCGAACCTCTAACACCTCCGGGATACTACCCTGTGTATCGACCTTTATGTTTCTATGGTAAATGCTATCACCGTAATATCTGCATACGTCTGTTTCTAAATATATGTGTATACACGTTACTACCTTACTTTACATAAATAGCCTTGGGTCTTTCTATAGAGTTTTCAAAGTTCACAGGTACTGACTGTCACGGTGAAGGTTCGGTGGCTGCTGTTTCACAGTGAAAAGGGAAAATTTTGCAAATTTTTATTAAATTTTATTTATCTTATTTAACCAACGTTCCTTATCGGTCACAATTTTCTTGGCTTTTGTTATCTTCGCTTTGAAGGAATGTTACACGGGTTTTAATGGTGGGTCGTATACGTGGGATGTCAGGAGGGCAACTTTAGGAGAATCAGGTGGGATTTAAAAGGTTGAAAAATTAATTCGCAACTAGGGTCACGTTTCACGAGCGAATAATCAGTGAGAAGGCTAGCTCGTGTCGGTTATATGGTTGACCACGATTTTTTTTTTTTTTTTTTTTTTTTTTTTTTTTTTTTTTTTTTTTTTTTTTTTTTTTTTTTTTTTTTTTTTTTCCTTCCTTCAAGGGTATCGCCGTAAAAATTATATCAGCTGGAAAATTAACCCTTATAGAGGGTGGGAAAAAAAAAGTTAGCCGATTGTGACGCAACTCACGCAATGTACACAACACGCCGTATCCAACTGTGCAAATATTGATTTTGACTATATACGTAATAAAAGGTGTGGGCACTTGTCGGTCGGCAAGGGTGCATAAGGAGGGAGTATAGGGCGGGATTGAGGGTAAGGAGGGTGCTTTACGTTACGAGTTCGTAAAGGAGAATGTACGCCCTTGTACAGCCGAATAACAATACACACACAGTAAAGTGGATCTGATAATCGTTTCCGTTTGTCAAGGGCGATTCGGAGTGTGGGTCTAATAAAAAAAAAAGGACAGAAAAGGGAAAATCGGTCGGGGGGATAAACGAGAGTAGGAAGTGGAAAAGAATAAAAAGAGAGAGAAGAAAATACATTGACTTCCGGGGGAATTGGCATGCCTGGAAAAGCGCACCTTCCGGTTCTATCGGTTCCAGGCGCGCGCCAAGGCCCGTTCGTCTTACTCCGAGATTTTCGATTTCCAATCTTCTCGGATACTCGGAGTCCTTTTATTTATTAGAGGCATTTTACTCCGTGCGTAAAGTGGCCTGGTTTACTTGAGCGATTCGTAAAAGTCCCTAGATCCCCAAAACACTGCTGACTAACGTTAATCCGTTATTTGGATAGTCATATGCAATCCGAATGTCATTTTTCTTAATCGAGCTTTGTCGAAAAAAAAAAAAAAATTTTTCCACAAACACGAAATTTTCAAATAACTTCATTACTTTATTGAAAAATTTTATTGTGGATTACAACTTTTACGTTTCGATATTTTATACACCAGTAACGAGAGGCTCGCTCGATTTTCCGATAATGTAATGAAATCACTCTCCGTTTTTTCCAAATGCAAGAAAAAAATTTTTTTTTTTTTATAAACCTCAAAAATTTAATAATCGATGACCAGACAGTTATGGAAAAAAAAAGAAGTGTACATGTCAAGTAACTTTATACATTGCAATTCCAAGTTTCCCTGTCCTTTCTGTGGTAGTCACTTTTTGCACATTAACCAGCCTCTTCCTATTTCCACGTATTCCAACGTAAAAACAACACGCTCGTAAGTGCCTAAAAAGTGACTACCGTAGAAACGACAGGGAAATGACGCACGTGGATTTTGCAGTGTACGGACAATATATCCTAGCGTGACGTGTAGAGCGTACAAAATAGAAAAACAAAAAAAAAACTTGAATTAAAACTTAAGCCAGCCACGCATGAAATGTCCAAGCGTGAGTTGGTCTTGATGAAAATTTAGTTATTATTTAAAATGACCAGGACGGCTCGCCATTAAAAGTTACGCCCGTGACTTTGTCTTCCCTCCAGCCATTTCTCACATAGTCTCGGTCCACCCAACAAGTCCCGCACTGTTTCGGACTCTCTCGGAGTCCCCGGTTAAACTCGGCAGACGTCTCGTACAGAACTTGTTCCTGGCACGAAGCGCCTAATGGCCGCGAGAATTCATGACGGTGTCTCTTATCCCCCCCCCCTCATCCTCCCCCTCCGCGCCACACTTAAAAGGAAGAAATTAATCCGAGTTAAACTCGCGTAACGATGAAACACGGCTATTCCCTTTCTGGGCTTCACAATAAGAGACAAAAATTCCCTAGGTTTCCATATACACCAAAATGCACAATAGAATCCCGCGCGGCATTGTCGAGGCTCAAGGTGGACCCGGCGATAGAGTACACACGTACAGACTATAGGTGCGCCAGGTAGATACGATACCATACCCCGTGCTATAGTTGCACCTGGACGTACAGAGACTGTTCTGTATTCCTAAAGGCAGATAGCAGTACCCACGTATGTATGGTAGGACTGTATTACGAGATAGCGCAGTGGAATTTGGTATTGCCGATAAGAAAGGGCGTGTCAATAATACGTGCAGGATAAGAGGGAAGCTGATCAATAATTTAGTATACACGTGATATTGAATTATTTTTTAAAAAAAGAATCGAACGCCAAGTAAATTGTGGTAGGTTGGCAGTACCGGATATTGCGGGTCACAAAGATTTGTAGCAGGTCCAGGGCATGTGGGATGCTGTACTACCATTATGGACCCTGTACTCGTACTATAGCAGATTTCCGTACAGTCAGTGGATGAGTTTTGGGATGCCCTACTGGGCTGCGAAAGGGGTTTCAGCTGGGAGCCTGAAGGGGGGGGGGGGTAGATACACAGTGGGAGATGAAGAGATCGAAACAGACAGACAGACAGGCTGCCCGGCAGACAGAGAGTCAGGGAAACGTGGCCATGATAAATGCCCGACACACATCACCCAGGAAACTCACGTGCCTCAAAACGGACTGCTAGGCCGGCCATTATGCTAAAACGTAATCTCCCGATAACCTGCTCCCTGCCACACTGGTCTTGCTCGGTGCGCTGACCGTTACTGGACAGTTTGGACTGGCTGAGCTTGCTTCGTAATAATTAGACTTTGGACGGCGTAGCCCTGGAAAGACAAATACAAAAGGCAGAGACCTGTAATACCAACATGAAGAATGTGCTGGGTAAAAATTATTACTAACGAGATACCCGTTGGTGTGGTTGGTATTCGTGATGGAGTACGATAAACTTGATAATTTTCCTTCTCGAAACTCTGCAAATTTATTTAAGCTCTTAGTTGTGCCACTCGCTTAATTGGGTACGTCCGAGCTCTAGTGACTTTTTTCTTTTCTATCGAAGCCAATATTTATATCTATATGCATATATACCCAGAGACTTAAACTTCGCGGCGTCTCTCTATGATATAAATCGAAAGAAAAAAAAAGTCAGGTCCATCATCCCCGTAAGTTTAAACCGCCATCAGCCATGCGGAGTTTCGATAACTTTCGAGCTGCTACGACATATTTCACTGGATTCGTTCACACTAGACTACCCTAATCTACTGGTATCCTAGGGTCGCAAACTTAGGGTCCCTAGGACATTGTCGGTTAAGAAGGGGTGGAGGGTTAAAATACGTAAGAGGGGAACCACCGCCATTGGGTGGGTGAACGTTGTAAACTCACGCGAAGCTTTTCGAGATGAAAGGCGGCCCTGGCTTCCCGGAGGACTAGGACTACCCCCCCACCTCCCTCCCCCCCATCAGTTCCCCGGAAGCCGTCATACCTCCGTGCAATTTACTGCAACGCTTCAAAAACTAATTTCGAAATTCCATATTCTCGTAGCCACTGGGTTTACCTAACCTACTCAGCCGTCTACGTAACGCGCCTACTTATCTCAGGGGCGGCTTCGCGAGGGCACCCCTTTTTTCTCTGCAGCCCTAAACTTTGTCGGGTGAGCCGGCGCTTTCATTTTTCAGTTCTTCCTTTGGCTTCGGTTAAATTCTGTGCTCGTATTCTCCCGACGCGATTTACCCCCCCCCCCCCCCCCCCCCCCCCC
>NW_014332762.1:22373-25224 GCF_000341935.2 Cephus cinctus
CCCCGTGCCCCCCCGCAAGACCATTGAGAAAGAGAAAAAGCAAGGGGGGAATGAAGAGGAGAATGAAAATAAAATCTGTGAAAAGGGCGGAAAAGACCTGCACGTATACGTAGTGCGAGGTTAGACGTATATGCGGTAGCGAAGGAAGGTAGGAGAGAGAGAGAGAAAAAAGGGGAGAGGAAAGAAGATGGCGCCGCGCAGAGTACATCGGGGGGTCGTGAGAGTTGAAAATCCAGGGAGACACTCGAATTGGTAATACGGGAAGAGTAGCTGTCGTAATTTCCCATAAGACTGTGGAACGGTGGTTGAAACTTCTTTCTCAAGACTCCATGACCCAAGTTAACCTCCATTCGGTGCAAAGTATCGCGGCATCTTCCTTTCAGTAATTTCCTAATCGCGGTTCCAGTATACCGAGGGGGAGGATAAGTATTACTTCTCGCGACGCGTCCTACGAAGAGAGGAAGTCCTACGGCGATGCATCGTCGAGTTAACGAGACTAATAGACACTCGTAATTGCTTGGTGAGTAACGGAGGGAGGGGACTCCTCCTGGTGTTGCGGGACGTCGGCAGGAGCATCGGGAAGTCCGCCCGTGCGACTTTCAGGGCTTTCGTTAGCATCGTTATTGTTATCATTATCGGAGAAGTTACCGCTTACGAGTCTCCTCGTAAACTAACTCACACCGTAGGAGCCACCGTCCTTTTATAGTCTCTCGGCCTCGGCCTCCCCACCAGCGCCGCTGGTACCACCTATCCCCGCCAGATGGCAGCGCTACCGGTGAGACGGCTCTCTTTCGCAGAAGCCGCCGCGGAGTACCTAACTTTAATTACGTGATTCATTGGCGTGGAAGCTGGCGCCCCGTAAGGTTTCCAGTAAAATCTCAGCGTATCGAGTTGACGAGCTCAGCGTTTTCTCCCGAGGGAACGGACTGGCGGTAAAGTATATACAGGAGAGTTACGAGGAGCGAGGAAAAATTATAAGACGGTAATACAAGGGGATTATTTAAGAGAAATAAAATCTCTAAGATCCCGTGGGGATTCCTCGGGTAACGAAAATACGTCACGCTTTAAGGTTTTCTTACTCCTAACCTACAAAGAAGACATCTACGTTCAACGTCAGACTTTGACGGTCGAAATTTCTATCTTATCAAACTGTATTCGTCAACTTAGGTTATGGCGTCCGAGACTTTTGCCTTCGTTCCCAACGGAACCTTCTAGAACTTTCGAACCGTCCCGGAGCCAGCATCTCGAGCACTTCTTCACCGGCCGCCGCAGCAACCTCAGTTCGTTAACCCCTTCCCGTGTCCTCCTCCGCATCGTTGGCTTACTTAGCCAACATCTGGATACTGGCTGACAGGCGCTTCCTACCTAACGTGCACTCAACTACTTAATAATGCACCAGTCAGCCAGCCACTGTGCACCCATTATGCTTCTATGCAACCCCCATCGCAGCGCTGCAACGAGCCAAGCATAATGCAAGATTCGTGGCGAGCTTGAGCCTAACCCAAGCGAACGTAGCGTAACCCAACCTGACACAACACACAACACCACCCAAGCCAGTATAATATAACCTCACTTTCGTACCCGTAAGAGGTACCCACGGACGTGGCACACGTGTCGCGAACTCTCTCGCCGTCTTACCGATTAATTTTCTTACGCTAGGGAAATCTTGAGTCTCCCCGGTCCGTGACTCATCTTGCCTCTCCGTACGTCCCTAGGGGAATACTCGTTAGGGAATTTTAACTCCCCCAACTAGGAACTGTCGAAGGGTCGCCGATGAACTTTACGGTTAGGACATTTTTACGAGATTTATCGAGTGACGTACCTTGGTCGTCCCGATAAATCTTCCAAGGATCGGCGAGTGCAAAGTAATTGCGTAAGCGGGAGTTACCAGGGACTTCCTCCGAATTGCCAGAAAGGGATGCTAGGGATATTACTTGATTAATACCCGGCAATAGGCAAAACCGTATTGGTTACACGTCGCCGGAAAAATCGTCTACGTAAGATTCCCAATGGAAAAATACACGGAATATTGTAATTGCGAGATTTCAACTTTATTCGCCTTTTTTTTTTCTTTCTTCCTTTTTTATTCCCTAGAATGGAGAATTTCCCCTAGCCTTCGCGGAGGCGACGAGGAGGCCAGAGAAAGGGGTACACTACCAAGACGAAATTGAATCGAACTCGTGCAGGTCGAAAGTCCCGTCGATAAAGAAGATCGGGATCGACTTGAGATTCCAATTTCCGGGTCTTTGCCCATAGAAACCCGCCCATACGACCTCCAACATTCCCCCATACTAGTCGCGCACTCACGAGCCACACGCGCACACGAGCTTTCGTGAATACCCCAGTAATTGGCCCCCGACCCTGCAGCCCTCCGATTCCCGTTGCACTTCGTTGCACTCCGTCGCGGCGCCTTGAGTCATCCCCCCTCCCCGGCCCCCTCTACCGGAGGCCACCGTGCTACCAATACCAGTACACCTCCTACCAGTATTCCCGCAGCTATCGTCATTGCTACTGTTACCACTACTGCTCCTACTTACTGCACAACTACCAATCACTTTTTCCTCCCTTATTTTTTTTTTATTTAGCCCCCATTTAACCAGTTTAGGTTACTACTCCAGCGAGCACTGTTACTACCCGCTGCTGCTACCAGCACTTCTGCCTTACTACCCCATCGACGTATACTGACTCCATGGCACACCCCTTCGAACCACCATAGCCATTTTACGTGTACGCCCTCTTCCATTCCCATGAGTACCCGGTGAGCATGGGGAAACTTTTTATTACAAGCATTTCCCCCCCCCCCACGATACAAAAAAGTTTCACCGAAAGTGCAACGAAGACGCGGAGAGAG
>NW_014332762.1:25306-57751 GCF_000341935.2 Cephus cinctus
GGGGGGGGGGGGGGGGGGGGGGGCAAGAAGGGAAAAGAGATATATGTAAAAGTTAAATATTCATTCGGCAACGGGACCTAGCCATCGACCGAAGTAAAATGCCACTCTTGGCTCATTTCCAACGAATCCGTAGGTCGTATCTTCTTTTTTCATTTTTTTTTTTTTTTTTTTCCAAATGGGCCCCGAAACACGAGAACGCTGCAACGATCTCTACCTTGCCGTACCTGTTGAACGGTTTCATGAAAATAATGCTCCGACGGCTTAACCCCCTCTTGGTCATTGTATGCATATACGTATATGCGTATATATAGATATACTTACTCCCATGCCCTATAGATCCCTATTTCGGTTAGGTTTCTCTGTATTTCACACAGTTTACGGCTAAATTTATCGTCGGGACCGACATCCCCATAGATCTACTTTCTTTTTCGGATACAATTTATATACCGGATTATTTATCGCTCGGCTAGAGGGTTTCGTTTTTTTTTTTTTTTTTTCGTCCCTTTCCGAGATATTGAGACTTTTCCTCGGATCTTATTCTCTCTGTGATCTGATCTTAGGAAATTTTTTTTTGATCGACTTCTTGTCCCTGATTCATACGCGACTGCCATTACCTTGCGGGAAATTTGTACTGTGGATACTCCCAAAATAAGTCACGAGTATTCGTGGGTGGTTTCACCCTACTTTGACAGCTCGTATTGAATTAGTCAGTCTTTTTCGTCAAAACGAACAAAAACAAATGTCAGAAATGACATATCGTGCAAAGAGAATCCCTAAAAATTTTGTCTTAGGTAACTTTTTTTTTTCTTTTCCCGACGTATTTTCTCCCCCACGGTGTTTGTCTAGTGACATTTATGCGTAAAGACGAGGGGGGAAAAAAGTATTTATGCGATTATACACTTATCAATAAAAATCTGATAAAACGCCTAACTGAATGAACGAGGGTAAAGCAGCTCGTTTCTTTAATTTTCCACCCCATGAATGTCAACCCTTGTCGCGCGGTAATTACAGTGCTACGGTCAGAGAAATTACTGGACAATTCACCTAAATACTCTCCGTGCGATAAAAGGCTAATTAAATAAATAAGGTTTAATTATTATCCAGGGGCGGATTATAAATTCACCCTTTCGATGATCACAGTCTGACGGGAAATATTTTTCTACCCCGTACACCAGCCACCGTCGAGTCTGTCATACTTATCACAAAAGTCTCTTACGAACAAAGATAAGACTCGCTTAAGGCCCCGTTTCCATGCGATACCGTCGCGGCTTCCTGGCTAATCCGATTTTACGAGCGGCCATGTGCGAAAAGCATCGCTGAAAGCTTTTGCCTTCAAGCTCTCGCAAGCATTCTCAATTATATACGTATACGTGTATATATGTATATATTGTTCTTTTGAAAACGTCCCCTTTTCATCGACAAGAGAGACTTAGGCCTTTTACCTAGGGGTAGTAATAAAAGTATTGATTAATTAAAATTAATCGGCCCCGCGTGTAACGAATGGGCAATTCGATATTTGACACAACGCAGGATCAAATTACACTGGTACTTGAGGAATGTTGGCTGTGACGGGTGTCAAAATAATAAATATCACCTGACGTCCAGGTAATCTAATTTAACATAATTAATGGGAAATCTCAAGGACAGTGAATCATCTGCCTGCTACTCGGGATAACGTGGCTGATTAGTAATTGCTAATTATACTCGTCACATCTGACACAACGTCCGACGCGTAGCTGCTACTTATCGCCATGGCGACACTCGTGGTTATGTACCGCGTAACTGCTTATACAGGGTGTACGAGAAATACATTAAATTACAATGTATAATAAATTAAATATTTATGGAGCCTTCTTGTTGTTTCATTTTTCCTAATTAATCGTACTTTTCTGATTGCAGATATCGCGGTCAAGAGGGGTCCCAAAGCTACCTTTGATTCTGCTTCTATCTACGCTCCTGGTGACTCTGGGCAGGACCGCATCGTTCTGCCCGAACGGTTGTACCTGCGACGACGACACCCTGGTCGTGTCCTGCATCGGTGCGAACTTGGACGTCATCCCCATAGCCCTGAATCCGAGTATCCGGAGGATCGTTCTGAAGGACAACAAAATAAAGATAGTGGACGCTGCTGCGTTCCAGTTCTACGGTGACCTCAGGAACGTGGATCTGTCGAGCAACCACTTGTTCACGATACCAAACGGGAGCTTCGAGGCGCAGAAGCAGCTGGTCGAGCTTCATCTGAAGAACAACAAAATCTCGGCCCTAACGGAAAAGACGTTTCAAGGTCTGAGGTCGCTCACGGTTCTCAATCTGAGAGAGAACTACCTGGAGGTCCTGAAGGGCGAGTTGTTCGGCTCGCTGACAAAGCTCGAAGAACTTGATCTAGGTAGAAACAGAATATCGAAGGTCGAGCCCGAGGCGTTCTCGAAGCTGGGTAACCTCAGGGTTCTTTACCTGGATAATAATCAGTTGAAAGTCGTGCCCTCGGCAGCACTGACCCCGCTGACCTCACTGGCTGAACTCTACATTGGCGAGAACTCCTTCGCGAGCCTGCCCGACGACGCTTTTCGCGGTCTCGAGAGGTTGGCCGTCCTGGACGTGAGGAACGCCGACATCCACGAGATCAGCGAGTCTGCTTTTCGAGGATTGGCCACCCTGAGGACACTGGAGATAGGCGGTAACCACCTCAAGGAAGTGCCTACGAAACAGTTGGCTGTTCTGTCGAGGCTGGAGGAACTGACCCTGGGTCAAAATGACTTCACCGTCTTGAGGTCGGGTGCGTTTCAGGGTCTGACTAATCTCAAGAAACTCGACATCTCCGGCGCCACGCAGCTCGTCAGGATAGAACGTGGCGCCCTCTCCGACAATGGCAACCTGGAGACCCTGATACTCAAGGGCAACAAGCGCCTGTCGGTCATCGAGGATGGGTCCTTGGCTGGTCTACCTAATTTGAGACACCTGATGCTGCGCGACAATGCCTTCGCCGGATTCTCAGAGTCCCTGGTAGCCTGGACGGAGTTGAAGCGTCTGGACCTCAGCGAGAACCCACTGATTTGCGATTGCAGCTTGTTATGGCTAGCCGAGGTTCTCATTCCCAGGAACTACAGTCCGGTGGTATGCGCTGAGCCTGCGGAGTTACGTGGGAAGCCAATAAAGGGCATGAGTCCGGATGAACTGGGCTGCGCCTTCTCGGATCCACGAAGACAAGCCCTCCTGGCTACGATATGCACCGGTGGACTCGTCTTCCTCGCTGGTCTCGCGTTTCTTCTCTACTACAGATGTCGCAAACGCGTGCGCGACGCTCTTAAGGATTACAAGTGGAAGAACCGTGCCATCTCCAGGAAGGAACACGAGTACCAGAAAACGTTCTCCGATGAGGAGTACATGGTCAGGGCCGCGCACAGTCAACAGCAGGCCCAGGTCGCCGCCGGTATAAAGCCCATACCGGTAACGGAACTGTAGCTAGAGCTTCGGGCGGCGAGCCCCGGAAATGGCGGAGTTTGGTTCCTGCCACACGGCGGCACGACGCCTGCCGAAGGTTTCACTTACATAGATGGCGACACTGCGCGTCAGCTACGACGTCCTGGTACCCTGCCTGGTCCTGGCAATCAGCCGAGGATCCATCAAGTTAGCCACTCGCTGAGAAGAGGTCCGCCGGCCCTGCCCGCCAGATCAGAGTCCATTCAGAATGGCTCCACGATTGGTCATCATTATCCACAGTCGTCGTCATCCTCCTCATCGTCGTCCGCTTCGGCGACGACGTCAGCGCCATCTACGCAGAGACACACGTCCACGTGTTCACAGGCCTATCCCACCCTACCGCTGAATGGACACCTGCCGACGCATCATTATCATCATCACTTTCGCGACAGATCGCGAAACCGCGAGCATCGGGATCACATTGAGCAGGACATTCAAAAGCGGGAGCGCAATGGCGTCGGAAATTATCGGGCTTGAAGTCTGCGAAAAGCTGGAGTCGAAATGGATTAATACTGAGAATCCTAAATCTTGAGGTTATATTGGGGATGATCATAGGGTCAAAGAAAAAATTTTAAGCGTATGGAATATATCTAGTAACTTTCTGGGATATTCAGTTATCGTGGATCCAGTCTGGTAAATTTCATCGCCGAATCATGCGACATCCGAATATTTCCCTAGGATAATACCGCGTGTTATCCTATTTAAGGTTTATTCGAAATTCCCTACTTACGTATGACACGTAAGTAAACTCCCTATGATCCCAAAGTAAAAGAAAGGACCCTGCCTACGGGTTCCCAGTTGTTCCAAAACCTTCCAGTTTGAATCCTGTCCCGAAGAGTTACGGGACTCTGGAGCATCGATACTCTTTGCTCCACCGGAAGACTGAACGGATACTCGAAACGGATGGATCGAGACATTTCTTTTGCATTATATCTCTCCCGAGAGATAAGTTCGATAGTGATAAAACAAAATGGTCTAGGGAATTTTTCCAACAGTGACGACGACGACGACGAGTAAATTACAATGACGAACCTCGCGTGTGTTCCGAAAGTTCACTCGCGGTGCTCGGCAGCACTGGCAGCTGCGTTCCGAAACTATAGATCAATAAGGTCTCGAGGATGACGTCACGTATCCCAATGACCTTTAAATTATCACCTGTTAAGGTTTGGGAGGTCGGACAGTGGCAGTTGGTATGCATTAAAAAGTCGTTACATTTTTTTAACAGTACTGCCAACGTTTATAATTACAAATTGAGTACTCTAGTAACGTGGGCCACGTGACATCATGAACTCCACGGTACTGGCTGTGCGGATTTCGGAACACGTGCCTACGTCAGTTCGGCAACCTGGATATATTTTATTCTCATTCTTTTCGCTCTTATCTTAAGTAGAGGATAAAGAGGAAAGGAGGGTTTACGAAATCGTGCGCGGCGGGGCGCGAATGAGGCGAAAAAAGAGAAAATATATATACGAAAGGAGTCTGAGCGAGTCACTGTGTGTGAGCCCGCGCCTAATGTGTGCATGTGTGGATGCGGAGAGTGAATTGCGAAATTATTGTATAATAGCGAAAAGACGATTGTCCTTGAGCGAATATTTATTCTAAACGGTCGAATTAATTTTCTAAAAAAAACACCAATTTGTTCTAGGGAGGTACACGCAGGATATAGAAATATATGTATAGTTAAAGCTAGTTCATTGCGTGTCCTTGCGTTTAGAAGAGGAAGAAAAAAGTTTACAAAAAAAAAAAAAAACTAAGAAAAAAAATACGCCGATCATTCCTGCTACCAACGGTGTAAAGCTTAAGTTTTGAGTCTAAAGATAGATTCGTCTATATTTTTTTTCTTTTCGTTTTCCTTTCTCTTCCAATCGTCCAGTTTCTCGAATTACTCGTATTTCTTCGATTCTATTTTTTCTTTTTACTCGAAAAACCGCGTAGGTTTTTTTTTTCTATTTATGTACATCGGTACCGCTTGTCCTAGTGAATTTTTTTTTACTAAAAATTTCCCAAAATAACTTTGCGAGTAACAAGTAATCGGAGAAGCAATACAAAGAAATCGATAGTTTGTAAATTCTCGTTTTCAAAGTTTACTTGGAACCACGCTTATATATAGATATAGCAAATACCAGTGATCCTCTCACCGGTGAAGAAATGACAAATATTCCCTTATTATTTATCCGAAGTGTATGCCAGACAAAATTTATTAAAAGCGTCCATGACTACGAGGAAAAGTTGAAGAAAATTCCAAATTCTCTATTCTTTTTTCTTCTTCTTTTATTTCCGTATTTTTTTTTTTTTTTTAAGGACGAGCGGTTCCGACTGCATATTCTTTATGGTATACTATCGTACCGAATCGTATAGTATCGTAACGTATCGTAATGCTAGTCAACCGATTTGAGTTGAGAATGTGAATAAGTGCGAAAAAAGAGACAATTCGAAAGGAGATATTAAATAATTACATACAGTGACTGTTAAGAGATTTTGACGGAGGGAGAGATCGTTTTTTTTTTTTTTTTTTTTCCCAAATATTCTTTATGGTATACTATCGTACCGAATCGTATAGTATCGTAACGTATCGTAATGCTAGTCAACCGATTTGAGTTGAGAATGTGAATAAGTGCGAAAAAAGAGACAATTCGAAAGGAGATATTAAATAATTACATACAGTGACTGTTAAGAGATTTTGACGGAGGGAGAGATCGTTTTTTTTTTTTTTTTTTTCCGAAAATTTCCCAACCGCCAATGTTATTCGATGATGTAAAATAAAATTACAAAAATTCGATCGAAAGTTACGAGATACGATTAGCGTATTGCGTAAGCGGTTTAATAATGGTCAAAAGCCTGAGACTCTTTTCAAAAAAAAAAAATTGCACGAAAAAGCAAAAGCATCGAAAACGCGTTATAAGAGAGCAGTCGAAAAAAATTATTTGCAACACCGTAAAACCATCGTGAAGCAAAATTGTGAATCTTTGAAAAAAAATTCCAAGCGAACGATTTCGAGATGCAGTGCGAATGTGCGGTATGCGAAAGGGGGTGGGTGGAGGGGGGATAAAAAAAAAGATGGCGTCCCAACAGCCCACAATTGGGTAAAGTTTGTACATTCGTGTAAAGCACAGCAGAGCCTTAACGTGAAAGCAATATACTTACGTCCCTAAAGAGATAAATGAAAAAATTTGAAAGCAAAGAGAAATTCCAAAACGATGATGAGCACAAGAAATTGTACGAGGACACTTTTGTTTCTCTCTTTTTTTTTTTGACTTTAAGCACTTTGCGCATACTGCGCGTGATAAAGGATTATTTTTTTGTTCGCGACGCGGATGACACGCAAAAAATTTTTTATGAACAAATGGCAGCTCGGTCCAAGTGATGCTGTGTGTATTCTACTATTGCTACTATTACTTACTACTCATTACTATTTACTACTAAAACTACCTTATGAAATTTCTCAATGAAGTTGGCAAAGACGAACGAGAAAAGAAAATGTTAGCGCAACGTTTCAAAGAAAAATAATATATTAACTATTGTCGACCATTTTATATGAATCAATTATCCTATCCGCGCGTCTTACAAGATCTCTCCTATTGTTTATCCAGCTATTATTTAATTTACGGCTGATCAGCGCACCGATCAGTCATCGATAAAAAGATTGATTACGTTTTGTAAAAAAAATTCAAATAAACACCATTATCGATAATCTTTGATCGATTAATTTCCAAGTTAGATAATAACAATAGACGGGGGTCCGGGGGGGGGATACAATTTTTTTCGGCAAAAATCGGTCACAAGAGATCCTTGTAAATAAACAGCAAATATAAGCACGATCCAAGTATAATATAACTTGCGTTAATCGCGAGGTAGAAAAATGGGAGAAAAGAAAAAGATCTTGGCCCTTAAAAAAATAAACGAGAGATTCCTCCTTGGTTAACATTGCAGCGCGATAGCGTCAATGGCCGATAAAGAAAAATATTCGGGATAGTGTAAAAAATAATAATACGAAAATCTTCGAAGGTAATTTAAAAAAAAAAAAAAGAAGAAAATACAAACTCCTTCAATCATAATCACTGTACTGGATTTTCACTTCTTGACTAAAAAAAAAGCGAAAAAAAAATTTTGACGCTAATCGTACTGTAAGTCTCATTTTCGTAATCGGTTGGAGCTAATCGTCGCGCGTGTGCGCGCCTTTTTTTTTATTAATTTTTCTTCGATGCACGATTTGCCTATCGATTGCGAAAATGAAAAAAGCAAAAACTGTTTGTAAATAATTTATGAGAGAGCGTGAAACAGAGAATAGGAGTATGAGAGAGAGAGAGTGAAAGAGCGCTAGGGTTAATAAAACTGAGAAAAGAGGGAATAAACGAAATAGAAAATCCTTAAAAAAAAAAACAAATTTAAGGAAACAATTTAAGTAAAAGAAAAATCAACCTACACACACACACATGTCACTCACTTCTAATTTATAACAATTTAAGATCCAGCCGCTCTGTACTTTTTGGCGTTAAATAATAAATGATAAACACTCGCGTAGAACAAGGGTCGCGCGAATAATATTCAAACACATGTATATGTATCTAGACACTACGCGTTACCATGGATCTCCTCTTAATTAACAGGATTTGGAATTACTCGCGCGGTCCCCATATACTCTGAACAACAAAAAATTCTGTATAATTAATACGGTACTAAGTATAACAATACAATAGGTATATATATATATATATATATCAGCATTATTTTGTACATAAACAACTTTATCAACGGATATTCGATAAATCATCAATAAATCTATATATAAAAATATAATAAACCCGTAATTTTTCTATATTATTTTTTTCATCCAAAACCTACCTACCCCAGCGCTTCAGCATTATTTTGTACATAAACAAAGGATTTGGAATTACTCGCGCGGTCCCCATATACTCTGAACAACAAAAAATTCTGTATAATTAATACGGTACTAAGTATAACAATACAATAGGTATATATATATATATATATATATTTCAGCATTATTTTGTACATAAACAACTTTATCAACGGATATTCGATAAATCATCAATAAATCTATATATAAAAATATAATAAACCCGTAATTTTTCTATATTATTTTTTTCATCCAAAACCTACCTACCCCAGCGCAAAATTCAGCTGCAAGATTTCTCCGTTTCTTTTTTCACTATTATTCCCGACCAAATTCATCTCCCTCCCGAGTAATCAGTCAGGGTTCATATTTTCTTTTTCCTCCACATAAATCGAGCTACCAAGAGAGCCCAGTAGCTAATTGGCCGATAAAAATGCCGGATAAAAAAAAGAATGCTCAATGGTAGGTAAAAGGAAGCGAGGGGAAAAAAAAAAGAAAAGTAGACGACGTTAAGTATCTCGGCATATACAAGGCTCGTTCGAAGATGGCTGAATATAAATGAAACGATAGAAAAGAAAAATGAGGAAAATAAAAGAAACCTCTCGAAATCAATCAGCGATTAATGAAGCGGCCATTATCGAATTTGAAAAAAAAAAAATAAAAGACTCGCGTCACGAGTCGAGTAAAATAGGGTCATAGGAGGGGCAAGGTATAATAATAAAAATGAACGCGTCCGGGGGAATTTTTATTTTGTAATTAAAAAATTATATTTTTGATTCCACATGAATATCATAAAGGCCTGTTTCCATTTTTGAACTCGTATACACGCGTGCCGTATGTGTACTGGGATACACGTTCACGTATGTCCACATACGTGGACCTATGGTATTACGCCACTTACCCATACGTACCCGGTGACTCTAATGAGTCTACGCACTCGCGCAATCGTCCTTTGACTTTGAGTTGCTATTACGCAGCAATTAATGGGGCGACAGAGGCTGGATACGGGGCTCCACTTCGCTCTAATTCGCGGAAGCTCCATTGAATTAACTCCTGTTTCGCAAGAGAAAGGCCGAACTCTGAACCCTGGAATCGCCAGCACGTCACGGCATCCGTCCGACCCTTTATTTAATTTTGCATAACGCGTGTCCACGCCTATGTGCAGCAGCCCAGATGCACTTCGGTGGATGAAATAGAAATTTTCTAAGCGCCCACCTGACACTCGGTATATAAATATTTATTATTTCCTAACCCAATGCTTAGTACCTCTTAGCATTAATACACCGGGTGACATCGGTTCACTTAGATCATACGTGCTAACCGATATTAGCCCAAGTACGTTGGTTATCCAATACGTATAAATCTTCCTGAATTCTTCCACAGTGCGTCTATCCGACAGTATTTCAGTTTCCCACAGTAGGTGTATTCGGGATAGATATACGTAGCCAGTGACAATTCCACGTGTCCTGCCCCGTACCTAGTTCGTAGTAAAAGGAATTTGCGAAGTTGAAAAAAAAAAGGAAAAAAACTATGGGAATATCGTCGAAAAAGTTTTTCGAGCAAATTTTCGAATATTTTTCCCAAACGCCACACCGATACTCGTGGATACTTTGGGAAAAGTGTCGAGACGTAGAAGTAAGTTTTCTCGTAGAAATCTTGGCGGAGTATCTAGTGCGTGCGAGAGAGACGGCCAAGCAGGAAGAGCAGAAGGAGAGAGAGAGAGGGAGAGAGTACAAGATAAAAAGTTGGTAAAAGGAGAATGGAAAAAGTAATTTCAAGACAGAATTGTTGAGATTTCGTGATATCGTATTCATCATCGTATCCCAGTGCTGCACCTGCATCCATAATGCACCTGGGCTTCTCTTTGAGCAATGCACTTGATGCACTTAATTTAATTTCATTAAATCACGGATAGCCCAGCTGCGATCGATAAGTCCGGCAATTCAAATTATTAAGCCAATCCCCCACCCACCCCCCTCCGTCGGACGAGACCCATTCCATTTTTAAAGGCCTGATCCCCGTCAATCGTCGACCTTTCGACCCCGATCAAAAGTCAGTCACCCTCGCGAACGACACTCCGTACGCGAACTAAAGATTGACACAATTCGGGAAAATTGCTGCAAAGTCACAAATACGAAATCACGAACAAGCGCTGGTAGGCGTAAAAATCAATATCAGACGGCAAAAAACGTGTGAGGCTATAAAAAATTGGTAAATAAAAAAAGAAAGGCATAAACGTGAAAAAAAAGTGAAAAAAAAGTACGGAATAAAAGGTGTATGAGAATCCTTGGGAATTCGTCCTGGCTGAAGGATTATTGCGTATCGGTGAACTCGAATGTGAAGGGGCCAGTGCAGTAGCAGGGAAGAGCGAATATTGGGCGTGCCAGGCCGCATCACGGATTCCGCATGCGTTTCGTGTGCGTTTCGTATATATATTCAACGAGCGTTGCGTATATATGCGTAACTATATAGAACAGGATCTCGCGTAGGGTGTGTATATATATGTGTATATATCCACGCAGCAGAAACGTCCGACACGTAAGCTTTGTATACGCGTTGAGTATAACGCACTGTAGGGGCATGCGTATGGTACTCTGTATACTGTGTGTGTATATATATATATATATATATATATATATAAAGCCAACAGAATACATATCACTCAGGGAGGATCGTAAAGGCTCGGGAACGAAACGGCGTCTGTCGGGCGAGCAGACAAGAATTTCGAAATGTTGCGTTACGCTGCTCTGCGAAACAGCTGGTATAGGTTTACGCCAGTGGAAGCGCAAAATGACGTAAACCCGTAGAAGGCAAAACGTACGGACCATCAGGACGCCACCGCAGGTTCTCCTTCATGGTATTTCGTTAAGGGTTTCCAATGTTTCTTGACTGGCTGAATAAGCGCTAAAAGGCAGATAGACGGTGCTGGCAGTTTTTGTTGCTTTTCTTTGTCTCTCTTTTTATTATTGCTCTTAGATCTCTCGTTTGTTCGGTATTCTCGTTCATCAATTTTTTCTATTTGCCATTTAGAATTTTTATGATATATAATGTATGTATATATATGGAACACTGAATAATTAGTACTGGATGCGAGGAAAATTTTCATGTTATTTTTTTCTTCTTAGTAATTATATCCCACACGCACTGCTTAATTTCGAAATTGCGTCTTATCGCGTTCGCCATCAGGTTTGAACGCACGCAAAATTACGTAAAGGCTGGGCAGTTGGTTCGTAGATATATGTATACATGACAAGTATATACGGTGTAGTAAGGTTATGAATATGTGTACGTAAGGTGAGTATGAAAAATATTTTTGGAATTAAAAAAAATTTTATATGTAGGTGCGTTTAATCTTCAGAAGATCGAAGACGCTACTATAGTGTCGCTAAAAAAAACTTGCGACTTTCCGGAAGATATCATTTATTTGCGTATATGTATTTTTTTGGTGAAAAAATATCACTTTTTTTATAGGAAAAACTGTCGGTCCTCTAAAGGTTAATTTAGGTTTGGCCTGTGAGTTTTGAGAGAGAACAAAATTTTTTAAAAAAATTATTCGACGAAAATGAGCGAACAGTAAGGAAAAAAATTATCATGGGAAAGCACGTCGAAATGAGGAAGCACGTGCCAATTTCTCCAATCTTCCTCTCACAGCCGTATATCAACTTTGCTTCTATTGATTTTTTCTTCCCTTTTTTATTTCCAAAGAAATACTTTAGCTCGCTCTATCCACTTTCTACTACACTGTGCCCAACCGCAGAGTACTTTAATATAAGAAGCGCTTTAAAAGCCCTACGAATCCATTTTCCAATCGTTGACTGGTCTGTGTGGTTAAAAATTTTTCCTTTTTATCATTCCACGTAATCGCATTGGAAAATGGTGCGCGGAAAGTCCAAGTACTCCTTAATTTTTCATTGGTGGCCATTTGAATATCAAGATATGCAGATGAAATAAATTCCGTACATTGAACTGATTCATAAAGACTTACGTGAGCAGTCGGTAAGGTAGGTACCTACATGGATGATTATACGTGGTAGCCATTGAAACGTGTGAATCAAAAACTCGAAATAATGACCCTTTTAAAATGACTGCGAATAGTTTCAGCATCAAAGTCAAAAATTTCATAACGAGTAACATGACGGAAAAAAAAACGAAAAATGGCAAAGAACAAAATTTATAAGGCCATAAGCTCGCCCGACGTTTGGCCATCGTGACAGAAAGAAAGAAACCACTCTTTTAACCCAGATAATGATAAGACGGCAAAAAAGGTAGATGGACTCTAGGGGAAAAATAAGTTGACGAAAGAAAATAACTAGGAACGCGTGAAACACACATCTAGGGGAAAAAAATGATATTGGCTCACTGTCTATAAGATTCGATGTGACTTATCCCCTGGTGAAAAAATATTGCTCTCTCGCTCTTAGAAAATTCCCTAGGGGATCCCGGTATACTCGAATGCAGAAAAATCCCATCGGCGTACAGCGAGTATATATTTTTATACCGGGTGTGAAATAATAAAGGTACGAGGTAAGCGCTGCATCAAAGGCACGTTAAAGCCGCAAAATGGATAATGTCGAAACGATGGTTAGCTGAAACCTAACCTCTCTTTCATTCTTACCGCCTCCTAACTACTAGCTCTCTCCCTCTCTCTCTCTCTCTCTCTCTCTCTCTCTCTCTCTCTCTTCACTCTCCATAGAAGTTTCCAACCTCCTTCTCTTTCTTTCTCGCACACTCCAGGTTCACCACTCTTCGCGGGTTATTAAACTCGAATCTGGAACGCGAACTCGAATTCAGTGCAGGGTTGCCAGTGAGGTTGGGATCGGAAAGAGGGTGGTTCACCCCCCCGGAACGGGTTGAACCGCAATTTCTGTATTCTAGCAAAAACTTTTAATATGTACGTTAATTGCGTAGCCAGTGCAGTTGAAAAAAAAATTTTGAAAATGAGATATATTTTCAGCATTAAATTCTTCGAAAAATACGTCAGGCTGGAATTTATATTCAGACACGTTATACAAATTTGTAAGTTAAAAGTGGAGCATTCAGAAAGGAAATGAGTTCGCAATAAAAGACAAAAAAAGGCTAAGAGCCGAAGACCTTGTGAAGTCGCCGAGCTATTCGACATATGGCACAGCTGCGGCTGATCCCTATTGACCTGGTGTTTCGAGCAACAATAACAATAGTACAGACGGCGATAGTAACAATAACATCAGGTATTTACGTATCAAAGACCAAACCGCAAACCGACCATTTTGTGGCTCTGGGTCAAAGTCGTAAAGGATCCGAAATTCGAAGGATCAGATCGTCGGACAAGCTCAAAGACTTAAAAGGGATACCAAAGGTACTTATGTGCACTCAAAGTATATCAAAGCACAATGGTTTAACTTAAAAATGATAGTAGCCACGTACCCAGATAACAGAGGTCAATGAACTTCGCCAGCAGATAACACACTGGTCTGTATAAAAAAAAAAATAGAATCAACACAATAATGGATATCGACCCAATCTCTCTACACAATACCGTACAGTCCTATTGGACTGTCCTGCTAAACCATCAGTATGATGATCACCTTAGAATCATCATTATAGATCAGATAGTCAACGAAGAATCATCAAGTTTTGAAATTCATACAGATTGTCAGAAACTGAACCGAGCGCAGGAGAAATACGTCTGAGGTCTTCAGATTGCAGAATCTGAGTCTTCCGCATATATCCTTCGGCGTCGGGACGCCCAGTGCGCGTAGAGAGAGCGCCGAGAGGCGCACTAATATATATGCAAATGAACTATTTGATAAATAATTCAGTTTTCAGTTGAGCGTCGGGTTACGAGAGGTTAGGATCTGCAGCTCTAATTTACCCGAATTAACTTCGTCCCCGCAAACCTCTTACTACCACCCCTACTATTACGACTACACCAGCAACATCAGAGTCCTGGCCTAACTCGCTACCGACCTCAGCAACCTGGAATCCTCTTCGAGCCTTGGAATACTTAGTTACTCTTGTCTCAACACCTTCCCCGTTCTTAGACCCTAAGCCGACTGTTGTATCGTCATAAGGCACAAGTAAGTATTTCATAATTCATTATTATTCCAAAATTCATACTTGATTTTTGATAAAAATTCGCAGAAAAAAAACGAAGTCATAGGTCAATAGTGGAGGGCAATTTCACATCGAACAAAAAAAATCCTAGTACCGTGTGAAAGGCAATGCATATGTCATCTAGTAACTTTATCGGATAAGTACAACCAACCTCCATGGCCAAGAAGGTATACTGTTTCCCTAGTATTATTTATTTCCCTTATGAATATGAGATTTGATGCCAAAGTCCAAATTAACCTGAATTGCCAAAAAGTGTATAAAAATTATACAGCTTTGACACGATAATAATTAACTTAGTCCGAATGCACGTGGGTAACAAAGAAATCTTCCTTCGGAAAAGATGTGGAACATTACCGGAAGCCAGCAGAAGCAACAGAACCACGTGATCCCGAGAGACACAAAGAGGAATTACGGTTTAGATAAAAATTACGTAATCGCAAATTTTGAATTATAACGAACGATGCTTCACATTCGTGTTCGAAAAGTCCCATGCACGCAGAGCCAAAATACGAATGCGCCAATAACCCAAATCACAAGAACGCAACACGAAGGGACTACCCTACACGTATAAAGCGCATACACGTCAAATTGCTTGGGTATCCAGGCAATATCGCCAGGATGGAATGTAACGTCGCCACGTTGTAAACTGTAGCATAGTTGCGACAGAAGCCAGCATAGTAGTCGAATAGTTGGCAAACCCTACAAGAGAAGGATTCCCAAGGGATGGAAGAGGGCCATGCCAGATTACAGGGTAGGTTCGAGCCTGTCTCGTGAATTCTCTCCGATCGGTGAAAATCAGGTGAACCCAAAATATTCCAGTGTCAATATCACGAGAATACCACAATAATTGTCCACGCCCGGGTACACAGCCCCATCAATCAATTTACGAAAACTTTTGACACTTGTCGACTGACCGTCAACACGTAGACGCGTTTAACGTTATAAGACTTTTTCTATATTTGGATCGACCCATTCTAATCCAATCCAATCTGCTAACCTTTTATAACCATTTTACTGAGAAACTTCACTTCACTTTGTTATTCCACAATGCTCACGAAACGTCTAACTTTTCGTACGCGGGCGTAAATGCAACCCCGGCTAACTTTATTCCGTCGGCCGGTATGGCAGGATGCGACGGCAGCGACACCATTGGATCCGAGGCGTCGCGACTCCCAGTACCTGAAGGGTACTATCACGCAATTTGCATGACTGTGGTTTCAGCATTGTCGGAATATCTTGTTTGAGATGACGAGAAACGTCGAGGAAGTTTCCTCCCGTGGGCTTTAGCTGTTCTCATCATTTCCTTTCTCATTCTGGACTTCGCATTTTGCTACGCCATCTTGCTTCATATACGTACGTATTCCGTCCCTGTTTCACTTTATGTTTCCCTGTTACGCGTACCTTATCTTTTTCTACGAAATTCGAGTTACTACTTTGTGTCATGATAAAACACGGCTCCCGACCCTTCGATGTTTTTGAATTTACTGCTCCTTTATTCAATAACTTTTTTAGCTTCTGTGCGTCCATCTTTATTTTTACATACTGTGCAAACAAGATAGGGATAGACTTTATCATTTTTATGCGTCTCACTGGAGAGGATTTTTTTGGGAATATTTATTAGCGGTTTTCAATTTCTTAATTTTGAATTTTAACTTGTCTACTCGATTGCCTCTAACTTGGACAGAGTCATCAGCAGAAACATGTGGACGTTGACAGACGTATATAACTACCTATATGACCACATATACGCAACTGTGCTAACTGGACGACAATGGAAACCTGAACGTCCATTCAATAGCTGCGGATAACCTGGTTAATCCTATTTTCAGAATGTTCTGTCGATTGCCAGATGATTGCGTGGCTTGGTGATTTTGTTAGGTTAGGTTAATTTTCTCTTTAAGGGATGGACAAATATGAGCACGATTTAACGTGAATTCGGTATGAGATTTCGAAATTCCACTAGGAAGGTTATCCCCCTTTTTCACGTGACACTGATACATATCATGTGAAACATTTATCAAGTAAGAAATGTCTGTTATTCCACTTTAATCTTACAAGCAGTATATTTTTCTAGACAGATTCGTACGCTGAGGCATTTTTAATATTTTGACGAACAGTGTAACTAAAAGGTACTAGATTATAGTATTATTTATCCTAAGTTACTAGACGTTTTGAGATTATAAAAAAACTGTTTCGAAAAATTCGATTGGACAAGAGACTAAATAGGTAAATTGATTGCACATCTTATGAAATACATATATCCGTGAGGCTCGCGTGTCGGGAACAGCTGCGAATGGACTTTACCGTTGAAATTTGATATATAGATATATATTCTACATTTCAGAATTGGGTGGCACAAAATACACGAGCATGTCTACTCGATTTATATTCAGTCAATAGTATTAAATACATTTTGTGCAAATCAGTGGTTGGTCAGTGTTTTACAATTTTGTTACCATCTGTTGGTAAGAACAATGTCGGTAAAGTCACTGCTGTCATGAAAAGCGTTGTCTGAAGATGGTATGCCAGGGACCTGAAATACCGACATTACTGATGCACCAAAAGGCGATAACGACTACTAAAAAATAATTTACTTATCTTCGGCCCTACGCCGTCGGCATTTCGATGACGAAATCTCGATAGGTCGGTATAATGGAAATCAAGTTGAAAAAATTGTCGGATATATTTGACGTTTATACTTTAAAAAATCTTGATACTTACTCTCCCTACATTGATAAAGGTAACAATGAGATTCGGATTAAAAATGCGGATATGTACAAATACAATTTCGTATTGTCACATACGTTCAACGTTAATAATTCTTTATTCGTTCATTTCAGACGTTCGAGGTGGCAATGGAAATAGCACTTATTAATACATCAAAAAGTTCTGTGAATTCCCACAGGAAATGCATCCAACAAAATGTCCACGAGATACGGGATAGGAAATTTTTCCGTGACCGCAACAAACATATATCGTGTCCACAAAGCAGAAAAGTCCACTGAATGCAATCGAGAACACACGCGAATTACGTTCTCATTCAGGGAAAATTTCACGCCTACCCGGGCATCCTCAAACACATGCAATTACCTTTAATATCAGTTCGCAGAATCCGACAAACCCGTTCGATCGTTCGAACGTCATATTTTCCTCGGTCGAATTTCAAAATTAATAAATTATTTTTTGCATTCAAATATCCCTCAAAAAATCCACACAGACCTCAATTCACATAATCCAATCAATTATAATAACAATTAACAAACGCTCATCGAATCTTATCAACATAATTTATCATTTTATTTTCTAATCTTACCATAACCATAATTCAATCGTTAAAGAGCCAGCTAACTAACCTAACGTTTCTTTAATTAAACTATTACGTGCATCAACTGCGTCGTCACGTGCTTTTCAACGGATCCTATATGGTACTGCTTGGCAGCTGTCGCGTAAAACTAGAAGAAACAGAAAACAAGGAATAAACATATAAATCAAATCTCGATCTCAGCAGTCTATCAATATGTACACTGAAGACTTCGAATGACGATAAAGCATCGATACGGGATAAGCAAAATCCAATTGACGCAACTTCTACGTCTTACGGTAATAACAACTGTATCCGCCGCGCTTTGCGTTTCCGTCTCGTCCGTTTTATGGGGACAAATTGCACAAGAGCCCACGTGATCTAAACAAATATTAACGATCGATCGTACGACGAGTGACAATACCGACGGAGATCGTCACGACGTACTTTTACCGTCCCGTACGATGAATTACATCGTTTGGTAATTCGTACAACGAACGTTACGAATTCGTAATTTAAAATGAATCACTCGGCCTTTCGAACGACTCGACCGTTTTTTCTTCTCGTATTAAATCATTGCCAAAATGGATACTTTTTAATTATCATCTCAAGTGCCAATGGCAATTTCGGTTACGCGTCATAACGACACCGACGACGCTAATGATCCTTGGAAATTACTCAGCTGATATCACGGTCGTACGAATGCGGCAGCTCGGCCAGATGGAACAACTGCAACTGCCGATTTGTTGCACTGGAGTTTGGTCAAGGAATTGCCAGAACGTTGCGACGACAATTTCCTTTATAGAAATTAATTCTGCGATTAAAAACTGTGCTGGAATGTCAGGACAAGATATGACTAAATCTGAAAAACAATATAAACAAATATTTATGATAGCTGATAATTCATCGTCAGTGTCGACAGTCGATGATTAAAAATTACGTTTATCAATTATGGCATTAGGACTGGAGGTATGAAGCGAAGATTGGACCAATTGATTGTAAGATACGTAAAATGGTAATTTTGAAAAAAAAAATCGTTTTTGAAAATTAATTATTCGTTTACCAAGAAACGCGTTATCCGTCGTAGGGACTATCTTTGGCTCGTGTGACATAAACACGGGGATGCTAAATTGTACGTTAAGTGGTAATAGTAGAGCGCTTGAAAAAATAAGAACCCGTGGAACGACCATGTGCTCAAAAGAAAAGCGATGCACTTTACGGACGAGTGCATAGAGAGATTTGAAAACGTTGGAAAAATTATTGTTCGGTAAATTGAGTTAAATAATAAGACAGGGCGTAATCGGTTGGGCCGATTAAAGAGACACGAATGACGAAGCTGCAGTGTCAAGTGCAAAATGCATGGAGAAGGAATTGGAAACAATAATAATAATAATGGTGCACGTAACGTTTCAATGGAATACACGCCATGTTATGTGTCGTTTGGCACCGCGTGATTTTCCATTGCGAAATGTACGGAAGTTCATGGGATAAGAGTCAAAATCATGAATGATAACATTAGGGAGTGGTGGGGATAAACGAACCTGATAGAAAAGTCAAAGGCAGTCGAAATATAACATAGTAGCGAATAACTCAGGGAGTCGGCAGACAGTCGAGGCATAGTATATAAATAATACTTCGCACATAGTTGGACCAGTCCGGTCGCGACCATCGCACCTGCAACAACATAATGCGATCCGTAACCTGGTCTCAATAGTTAAATTGAAGCTTAACACACAAATTTTCACGTCTTGTACATTAATTATACCTATAATCATAGGTGGATCGTATTTAGTATTAATAATAGATTTTTTTTGTTTTCTCGATAAAATATAAAATTTTTCATAAAATTGAATTTTGTGATTTCATCGCCGACCAAGAAAACGGCTGTAGCGACAGTGCATCGAAAAATTCGAATTTTGTCGAATTTTCATCCAGCAAGAGAAAAGAAATTGACGTATCGCGATGTCCCACGATAACCTTGGATTTACATCCAGCACGGTGAGTCTGAAGTGATTTTTGGATTTTGTATGAAAAATATATATAATTATTAATTTTGAAATTTTTTTGGGATGGAAAAAAATAATTTCGCATTTCAAGGATCGTACTGCGTGACGATATGATAATTGATTTGATGTGAAACTTGAGTTTGCGTTATGTGTATGTATATATATGACGGTTTTTCAAAGAGGAAAATTACCAAAGAACTTTTGATTTATGGATGGAAGTTTTTTTTTTGTCAATATTTGCTTTCGTCTTTCCTCGGATGTCACCGGTTTCAAGTTCTTTTCGAAAATAATTAGCGCGTCGGAGTTATGTGGGCGCCTTAAAGTATTTTTTTTTTATTTTGAGATTCTGGTTTATTTATATACAAAGAAAAATGTGCTTCGTCGATTCCTCCTGCCATTAGGTTCTTCGTTCTTTTTTCATATTTTGACTTTCCTCGATTTTTAAGAAATTCCAATTTTACTTTAACCCCTTCAGTGCTGAGCTCTTTAAATTTTAACCCGCACCACACACATATATATGCCCTTAGCACTAAAGGGGTTAATAATGATTAAATTTTTCACTCGCGGAAGCCTTGATACGAATCACTTCACTCTGTCGGTAAACAATTTAATTACACTAATTATCACTGACCCGCGAGCTACAGGTGATGATTGTTAATTCATAGTGCGAAACGCATCACATATATAACGTTGCTATTATACACGCCTCATGCGATTTACACTGTTATATAAATTATACAAACGATGAAGCGCGGTAATATTCGACCTGTTAAAATTTTGGAAAAAAAAAAAATCCAAAATCGAGTAATTGCTATCTTGATAATTTTTCTTTTTTCTTAAGACACAAGGTGAAAAAATAAATAAAAAAAATTTTAGGCACGGTATCCGCTTACATCTTATTAACTTAACTGATTACAGGAAGATCGTAATTTCGCTATATAGTCCGGCTCAAGTGGCTTAAGGTCGTGCCTTTGAATGACAGTCATTAAGAGTCAATTCTTTAAGAATGCATAAGGGCCAGTCATCTTGTCAACGGAACGTGTCTGTTATGTCTGTCAACATGGTTTAGGACCCTTGCAAATTGGGCCTTGGCAAATAATACTTAACAGTTCATCAGAGTTCATCAGCATCATCATCATTATTTTACTGATCTTTGCCAAAGAACACGATGACAATTTCCTACTCGTAATTCATTGAATTATTTATGAATCGCCCAAAATGATGATTTCAATTAAAATCTAATTTATTTCTATCGAATCAAATGATTGACTCCAAATTACTTTAATTAATCGTTAAAAAAAAAGTTATTTCGATTCTACTCACTTGATCTTTAAAAATTTCAAGGCATCGCGTGACACGAATAACGATGCACTTAGAAATGCATAAATGCATTTTTAGTCTCCATAAAAGATTGTTCGATAGCTTAAAAAATAAAGACAACAAAGGCAAAGTTAAGTGCAAATTTTTCATTTCACACAGCCGCCGATTTCGTTCTGAATGCAACTGACAAAGGCGGTGCACCTTTCTGTGTATGTCAATGATGCACTTGGGAGCTTATTGTCCCGATGCATTACGCCGATGCATGTAGTTGAATAAGTCACACTTGTATGCATATTGACCTAGGTGATTCTAACTGGTTTCAGAAGGTCGGATCAGTTCCGCCCGGAAAGTGTAATTATTCCAGTCAATTATAATATAATATAATACGTGCCATTAGGCTGTGTGAAAGAATCGAGCGGTGCATCGGTCACACTCGTCTTGTGAAAAATGCATGCAAAATGCATTTTTAGATCGTAACCATCGATGTTATCGTCGTTATCGTAAATCTCGTGCATTCGTATTTTTTTTTACTGTAATTTTGCATACGTGTACATCTAATACGATTGTTATCGGTTTTATGTGTTTCTTTTATTCCAATTCAATGCTTTTCACGATACTTGATATTACGTATTTTTACTTCCTATCGTTCGCTCGCATCAATATTAAACACCTGTTGTCTGATTGTTTCTTGATAATAATTACAGAAAATCTCAAACTGTCTCATCTTACGGAAATAGAATTTTGTTTTTCTTTTTTTTCCCTGATAGCCATCTCATTTACGTTGTACGGAGACAAGGTAATAAATTATTACTTTGCATCAACTCTGTGAATTTTTAAATCTTATTCTCGTATCTTTCCACGTAACACTCGGAGACAAATAAATGAATACTGAATGCAGTTGATTTTCATAGAGTTTATACATGTTATGTATGTATATATATATATGCATATATATAAAGCATCCTCCAAGACGCTTGCCATCTTCCAAAACGACAATTCGGCACAAAAAACCTGTCAGACATTTGTGAATTTTTTTAGTTTGTTTTCCAAACCAGTTTCTACAATTGTTTTTTTTTTTTCAAGACTCATTATCATCAGTATTGTCGTTATCGTTGGAAACATTGTTTTGTATCATTACATGACACGTGAGAATTAGTCTTAAGCCTGTTAGTAAATGACAGTCGACATTAAGCACGAATCTGAATTTATGTTCCGAAAAAGTAAATAGTCACTTTTCATTTCGTAATATACTTCTCTAATTCCCAGTGAAAAAAAATACCCTTGGTTTGGACTAAATTGGTGTGCACGGATGGCGAAACAAAATTTTCTTTAATAAAATATTTTCTGTTACTTTAACAGATACTCGGTGGGATGAACTAAAATATATTTGGGATTATAAAACATTTTGTTGTTTTGACTATTTATTTCGTCACTCAGGAACTCGAATTAAATCAATCCAACTGTATTTTGGTCTCAATGTATGCATCAGTAAAATACGTACGCGACGCTTGTATATATATACATATATATATCATTTACATATAAGCTCAGGAATTTTTAATTTGATTGCTTAATCCAAAAGTGACATGTAACTCGTAAAGATAAAATGAAATATAAAAATGAAATATAAATAACGCGAATAACATGGCCACGCGTGTATCATGAAATATCATCGAGATAGATGTGAAGAAATTTTTATTAATCCGTCGTGAAATATATTTTGAGTACTAGAAATTTACTACATTTTTATTTAAAATCCGTTTAACTTTATGCTGCCCGAGAGCCTATGTATGGGCACGAAGTTAGTGACTTAAAATTTGGTAATAAACCTCCTATATGTTAAAAATTTTAAAATTTTAAAAAAGTACTTTATTGGATCCTCTTTCACTTTTGCACTTTACTGCACGTGGTTCAGACTGAAGAAAGATGCTTTCCCAGCCATTTTGACAGAACGTATAAGAACAACTGGTATATGATCGTCATTAACGTACATACTTGGATTGATTGACCCTTGAATGTTTCTTTTGAATCAGCAATCACGATGATTTAAAAATAACTGGATCAAATCATCGTCAACTTATTATTGGTAGTTGAGAAGAAGCGATTGGCCGATTCGCAATGACAGTCATCGTTTGCGCAGCGAGAGCATGCGCGTACGCGTGCAAATTACATATACGGAACTACAATCCAATGGAATTCAAAGAATCGCATTGGATTTGACGACTGACGACTTTGATTTTCGGCAAACAGCCAAAGGACTTATTAAATTGAGAATAAAATGAAATAATACATAAAAATTTAGCGTCATCCTGATAAACATACCATTTATACTGGTACACTGTACGATGCATCATACCGTATCCAGTATTTAGAAAAGTATTACATAATTTCCCCAAGGCATTCTTATGCGTTAACATCTCCCGGGCCGAATGTCTCTTTTTCCTTTTATGCGTCACATCGTGCTCATTGCGCATCCACGAAATATGTTCTACCGTCATTGGACGATTCTTGACGCGGCCAAAGACAAAAAAATGTATTCACTTCTTTTCGACTTACCGGATAAAACCGGATCCCATACTCTCGTCCACGCGCACCTATTTATTTTTGGCCAGCCGTCGAATTCCAATAGACCTCTCTAAGTTTGTGTACACCGTGATAGCTCGCTAACCTCTAATGATTCACGTCCGCATAACTCGAGTCGTGTGCCAAGATTTTCGCGATACTCTAGCATAGCGCAATATTATCAACCATCGACCTACCACTACTGTCAACTTAATATAATCGCGAATAAGTCATTGAATAATTATACCCCTAACGGTTTCACGAAGCCCTACTGACAGTTCGTTGTTCTTCCTATGGTAAAACAGTCGACCGGAGCGACATCTGCCAATCACAGTTACGAACTACTTACCTATGGCGCTTACAAACCTTACGACTCCGTCGTACGTATCTTTTCTTTCCTGCATGGCTGTGACGATTAATGTAATTCCTTCAGTGACACTCTTTACTCTTTAACTCTACAGCAATGGCATCTCGGTATTAAATACAGTGCCAAGGAGAACGAGCTATTTAATACCGTCTGGTTGCTTACTTGTCGAACACGGTCACTACGGAAAATTCCACGTGCTCGGAATTACTGACTTTTCAATTAATAAATTGCAATAATGGATTAAAAGGCGTACGAAGGCGAATTCGTTGGAACCACTTGAGGAACGAGTCTAGGATATAAATAACTGCTCAAAAATAATTGTCATCCTGTAAGTCCCTCAATATTTCTTATACCATCGGTCCTAAACGTATCATGGGTTTATTAGACCAATAAAAAGAGATCTCTGGCGTAACGTAAATTTAGTTACTGCGTCTGTTTTGGATATTTGCTTCGGTACTGCTTTTTATCCTGGATTAGAATCCAGTTTAATTATAGAAAAACTTTTCTGAACGTATCTACTTTAACAGTGTTATGGCATTAAATAAAAATCCATGATAAACAAATTCAATATTATGGACTGTTAGATTTTTATTGTACAGAGTATGTATATATATATATATACGAGTACTTAACTAATATTTATAAACACTGTAATGACATGATAAATATTATGGTTATATGCCAATGATGACGATCATGTGTTAGCTTCGTTATCACTCGTTACAGATTGTATATTTAATAGCCGATGGAAAATTCCATCCGTTACATGGCAGCAGATCAAGTAGAAAATCTGAGGAAAGAAGACAATCTTTTTACAAGATTCTTATTCAACAACGAGATACCAGTAGCATTAATACCCTGTGGCACGTAGCGTAGTACTACCGGAAGCGTATCTAGGTAATAAAAAAAAATTTCGTCAGCAGAAACGAATTTGCAAGTTATTTTCGGTTGAAGCCGTCAGGACTTTTGGGGCTGATAAAAATAACTTTTTTTTTCCTCAAGGTTTCAACTTCTAATAACGAGTCTTCGATTCGCGAAGACTGCGGGCGGTTATAAAATTAGATGGGAAAGAGGAAAATTTTTTTTAACGTGGGCTCTGTCCGTGAAGATCGGTCAATGTATGCTATGCACGTTATATATATATATGCCTCAGTAAATTAAGCACAAGCACAGGCTTTACTTTTACCTGTAATTAATTTCATGCTTGTTCGATGAAATTTTTATTAAAATTTCCTCCTTCAGGAAATCTCACGAACTTTATCGGCCATAGAGAATAAATAATTGGAGACGTCACTAAAGCGTCTCTATGAAATTCCAAGATTGAATTCTTCAAGGTTAAAATTCTGTCCTTGATGCTGTAACCGAAAAGAAAAGATAGAATAACTCGGATTCATATACGGTCCATTAAATCATAATAGCAACTTCCTCGTGACACGTACCAGACGTAGACTTCAAGGTATGATTCTCATAAAAGGGTAACGAACGACCATCGAATTTACACGCCCAAGGTAAAGTTACTTTATGAGGAAGGTCTAAGTTTATCATACGCAGGAGGACATTCGACACTTATATTTAGTACATTTTTATACGACGCGGCAGTCCGAGTATCCGCAATAGGGAAATACTCGTAATTCAATCAGATAGCTCAGAGTCAATCTTGTACGTATCTGTTCAATGCATTTTTCAGCCACCCATGTTATTTCATTGCGAAACACGATTCGCAATGTAACACAGTGACCGTGGGCCAGGGTCGCGACTCCATAGAAACTTCATGGCCATTTTCTGTAGCGGGGCCGATGAAATCTGCAATTGAATACAAAAGTGTCAAAGTACTAACGTTGTAAAAAACAAAAAAAAACGATCGTAAAAATACATGAAATTGGAAAAATGAAGAAAATTATTTTTTTTTTACGATATTGCTACGTTGTTTGACGTCTGTCGTATAAATTCATCTGTTTCTTATATACGCGAATAATTATGCTTATGACGCTATGGAAATTCGGAATTTGCTAAAATTTTACCATATTAGTAACACGCGTTTCGTATATTCATATCCATTCCAATACACAGTTCACACTTACGAATGATTCGGTTTGCCTCATTAACGAGGATCTATAGTCTGTCCACGTGTTTGATGTTTTTTTTTTTTGACAGATCGCAAACAACAGTCTCTAGCAAGGTACACGTGTCACTGCGTAAAAGATTTGTTACAAAATATGCATACGCACGGTTTTACGTTATTTATCTATTTTAACATATACTTAGACTGTTGTACACAAAACCACGTGTCACTTGCTGAGGATTTATTTACTTGCGAACTGTCAAAAAAAAATAGATTGAACTCGTGGACTAAATATATGTATATAGCAGTGCGAATGATCGCGGAAATGACAGCATATTGATAAACAAAGATCTTAGACGAGTATATATTTTTTCCTTTCGATTTTTTTTCAAATGCGTTTGTCCTTTTCTATGTATTTAAACGCGAATAAATTATTGATAGCCACCGGATCCGCCGTTACTGACCTTGCCGGACATTCTCCTTCCTAGAGTGAAAGGAATAGTTGCGTTACAACCGTTTACGTATGGAAACGTTATATGGCGATTTATTGGCTCAAGATATGATTGAAAATTGATATAAGAATTTGTATTATTTTCAAGGCCCATTGTTTAACGCTGTTAATGAAAATGAATGAGAATCGAACAAAAAATGTGGAAATCGGGTAACGTAAGGGTTAATTAAAATTTCGCAAAAAAATAAAGTTTTTATATTTTGCAAAAAAAAAATTTTCAGCGTATTTTTGTATTTCGATTCTTTTCTTTTGGAATGGAATCCTTACGGTGCTGTACTTTGTCATGTGTGTGGATACGAAAGTTAAGGTTTAGAAGGGGAATTTATGGAAGAAGGATGACGGGAGGGTCCTGTTTTCTGAGTCATCGAATAATGAGTCATTTTTTACTAGGAATCGGGAATGGGAGATGTGGCACGGTAACCTTCGAATTAATAGAAAATTATAGGAATCAAGAAATGGATTGTCTGACATGAACGATTAATGAGACGTATGGTTACTTATGATGCATTTTGATGATGTTGATAACTCCAATGATTGATGACTTCATGGTACACGTTCGGCGCGTATCAATATATTTTTTAAATTTATGTTTAAGAATGCTGTGGACTCGAAAAATCGATTCTCGTCGACGGCGGACACTCGAAACAGGTGAGAAAAAAAAATTTTGAAAAAAACAGGTCAAATTTTTATACATGCAAAAACAGCGAAATGAAGTGATTTCAAAATTAAGAAGTGAGAGCTGATTTGATGATCGTACACCAGAGCTACTTGAAATAAAATTTTTGAATTTTGTTACATTACAAAAATTTATATTTTTTAAAAATCGATTACAGTTACGGTCTCAAGGAAAATGCAAATGTTTACGTTGTGGAGCTGGAGGACAAGAAGAAAAAATACATTAAGGAACTCGAAGGCGATTACGAACCGTACGAACATCGCGAGGTACAGCACGCAACCACGTGAGTATCGAGAGTTAATAATTTTTCGAATAAAAATAGAAATTTGTAAAAAGTCGAGAAAGAGAAATGCAGTGTCAATTTTCTTCGTATTAAAAACATTGGCAGTTTTGTTGAAAAATAAAGGGAGAGAGAGAAATAAAAAGATTTAACATTTTACACCTTTTTACATAATTACCTCCGAAGGTCACTAACGTCTTACGTTTGACTACGTGAAGAGCGCGCATGCGCAATACGACCGAGTTGCATTCAATTTGGGCCACTTCAATTCAAATTTCCCGCTATCGAGTTTCATTAGATAATTATTTCAATTCCCTGTGTATCCTGGTGTCAATGTTATCCTGCGATTTTGCGGATCCGCCTTTAGCCGGTTTTTCTCACACGCAACCCCGCCCACGTGCCGACTCAATCGTGCGCGTCACAATTGTGAATGTAACCTGACTAAGGTTGGAACAGTCAACCCTACATTTCCAGCAGCCTTCGTAGCAAAAAGAAAATTCCAATCACCCATAAAAAAATCTTAATAATTAACACGTAAAACACATTTCCCGATACAATAAGTAAAAATTTCACCGCGCTTTCTCCGGCCGAACGAGTTAAAGAGAGCAACGTACAATCGTAATTTCGAGTTACAGGAAAGAAAAACGAATTAAAAAAAAATGAGAGAAAATTTAATACACCAAATAAATAATAAAGCGCGCCTCGTGGCTACGGCCCTGAGGAACTCGTTTGTTATTACGTCGTCGCGGTTGGTAATGAACAGAAGCGACGCTGTAAATCACAATTAACAAGCGTCACTGCTTTCTTCCACGTTCCTCTCACCGCACACACGTGGCCGTGCACATACGTCATGAGTGCACACAGGAATCTTTACCTAATTAATTATATATACCACCATCGACAAGACAATGAATTGACAGCGCATTTGAATTTTATCCTGCGATTAGTACAAATCAACTAATTTCCACTGTTTATCTTATTTTACAGAAACTCCGAGACCCTCTTCCACCTACTGAAAGGCAGTTTAGGCACCGGTATACTTGCCATGCCAAAGGCCTTTTACGATGCCGGTTACGTTGTCGGTTTTGTCGGTACCTTCGTCATAGGACTCCTGTGCACTTATTGCATACATCTCCTTATAAAATCCGAGTACGAATTATGCAGGAGACGAAAAGTACCCGCACTGAGTTATCCCGCGACTGCAGAAGCTGCGTTGAACGAGGGTCCGTTGATTTTTCGAAAATTCTCAAAAGCGTCCGTGTAAGTATTTTTTTTTTTCAATTCACGTAATATCAGTGCAACTGCAATTTCGCTCGTAGCTCGTTGCACGATCCACGTAAAGCCACGATATTATTGTCTGTACTTTTTTTATTTTTTTTTTTATTCTTATCCTCTGGCATCCTTCACAAATACAAAAGCGGTACTGTACACATTTTTTGACCAGTCACTCATTCAATTTTCGGCAAAGATTTCTTTATCGTTATTATTATTTCAATCGCTCTTACATTTTGCAATTGCATGACTATCGCTATTAGCACAGCCACGGTACATGCGAATACTATTGACTATCCGTAATACAAAAGACAGTGGAGAGCATTTAATGGTAAGTAATAGTAGGTCAAGCACCTACGGCGCACTGTTACAAAACTTTAAAACTACGCAAGTTATTGCAATGTATTACACCAGTGGCAGACAATCGGTTTGATAGTATCGGAGTAATGCAACGACTTAATGATTATTAAGTAATTTTACCGGGGCGATAAAGATCTTCGCTAGGAGCGTGTGAAAATTTTTGCGTTGGTACGCGTGAGGATAAAAAAAAATGGAAACGTCGAGGGAAAGTATTTGTTAAAAATCATAGGAAAAAAAAAAGGAAATTGTATATCGAAAAATCATAATTTTTTGTTCTTATCATTACAGCCACGTTATCAACGTTTTCCTCCTAATTTATCAACTGGGCACGTGTTGCGTCTACGTCGTGTTTATCGCCACCAATTTACATTCGGTAAGTGACCCATAAAAAGATACACGTGCGCGTGTACAAAAATATGTACCTTGGGTATGAATGAAAAGTTAAGTTTAAGGAACCCGATATTTAAACTGACAAAGAAAAACTAACGGTATTGAAGTAAAAAAGGTGAGATTCGCGATTTCAGAAATATCATTGGAATTCAATTATCGTGTCGTCGACTACGGCGCGGAGAAGTCGAGAATCGTAAAAAAAAAAAAAAAAAAAACAGTCTATCCGGGTCAGGGAAACAGGTAGCAAAATCATGAGAATGATCGGAGAGCCGTAATCGAAAGCGTATCGGGCCGATTATTTGCTGGGAATGCTGACACGGTTTCCTGGATTAGGTAATTTGGTAGCAATGATAACCAGAATGATTATTGAGTCTGATTGAAAAAAAAAAAAAAAAAAAAAAAAAAAAAAAAAAAAAAATGAGAATCGGTAATATTATTATTATTCGTTGACAAGTGTTAAAATCGAAGGTGATGGTATACATTGGGTAAAGGGAAAAATTATATTCTTGCGCAACGTGACAGCCATGAAAGAGTACCGGAAACTGTCGTTGTTGTCATAAAAAATAAACGTGACTTTTATATTTCCTCACGTCCTTGGCGGTTTATGGCAATTCGTTAGAGCCAAGAAAATCGAGCAGGACGTTCCGTGACAAAGTTAAAGAACAAATTTACACTGCAAGCTCAGATACTACTGATGCAACTTAAAACGCGTGCCGTCGATAGAAATGCATTTATACCTGCATGGGAATGCGATTGGCAAAATTAAAATTTTTTTTTAATAATAAAAAAAAACGTCATTTTTTATTTGTCACAGGCACTCAGCAATTACGTAGATATCGGAGTAAAAATGTATATGCTCATCATACTTCTACCGTTGATCCTTATAAATTGGGTGAGAAATCTGAAGTTCCTGGCGCCGTTTTCGATAATCGCAAATGTCATCACTTTCATCAGCTTTGGCATAATCGTGTACTACATCTTCAGAGAAGTGCCAAATTTTGAAAATCGCGCGCCGATCGGCCAGGTTCAAAATTTCCCGCTTTTCTTCGGCACCGTGTTGTTCGCCCTGGAAGCCATTGGCGTGGTGAGTAAAAAAAAACAATAATTTAATTACCTTCGTTGTCAATGTAATTGCATAACGATTGTCGATACACGATAACTTTTTATTAATCGATAATATTTTTTTATATTGTAGATAATGCCGTTGGAGAATGAGATGAAATCTCCAAAATCTTTTGCCAGCACCTGCGGCGTTCTCAATATCGGCATGTTCACTATTGTCTTCCTTTACATGGGAATGGGTTTCTTCGGGTACATTTGTTACGGCGATAACATTAAGGGAAGCATAACCCTTAACCTTCCCGACGAGATATTGGCCAAGGTTGTACAAATTCTTTTGGCTCTCGCGATATACGTCACACACGCCCTTCAGAACTACGTGGCCGTCGACATTTCCTGGAACGATTACGTTGGTCCTATGTTCGAAAAAAATCCAAGGAAAATCGTATGGGAATACGTGATGAGGACCTTCCTCGTTCTACTGACGTGTAAGTACCGTTAGTAACAATTTGATTAAAAGACAAATTAAATTTAGGAATTAATTTACACCGAGCTGTACCCACCTTGGAAACTTGACACGAGTTTCACTAGCTTGACTTCGCTGCGGTTTTGCGAGCATATCGAACGAGGCCTTAGAATTATTCATATACACGTACAATAATTGTCGCGTGAGAGTGAAAGAGGCAAATAAATATACATCGTGGTCTCCCGTTGGCTAGAGCTTCGTTCATTTTTCCTCCGATTTCTTCTGTTACAGTTTCGTTGGCCGTCGCTATACCCGAACTCGAGCTCTTCATTTCTTTGTTTGGTGCACTCTGTCTCTCCGCACTTGGTCTTGCATTCCCGGCCATCATTCAGACTTGCACCTACTGGAGCGTAATAGGACGTAACGAGAAGATCCTGATGGTCGCGAAAAATGCGTCCTTGGTGGCATTCGGTATGCTAGGTTTAATCGTAGGCACGTATACCAGCCTTAGGAAGATAATCGAGACCTTCTCGTAATTCACCGCGATACCGAGAGATGGCGACACTCGTGAGTGTCGGTAAGGAAGACAGGGCGACGGATAAAGAGGAAACGTTATGGCGTCACTGATCGTAAAAGAAAGTTTCCCGCACCGAGACGCCCAATCGAAGATCCCTTTTTGAGGACGATAATAAGTATAAATACTAAATGACGGATACTTCACGAGTGACTGTATACATATATATATACACGCGAGTCATTATAAGTTACAAAAGACAGTACGTGTATCTCGTACAGAATAATAATAGGTAGAAGTGTTTCCGGGCAATTCTTTGTAATTACAGTCGGACTTCTCTATACGCCACAGTTCCCCACTACCTCCTCGGAAGTGAGCATTACGAACGCCTACCCCATCACCAACTTATCCATCTACCGGAAACTGTAGTCAGTTCGCAAGTTCAACGTATCCTTTTGACAGATGAAAAAAAAAAAAACGACGCCTTATCACAGAATTATTAGAAACTATGACTAAGGTCAAGATCATATCAGTAATATATTTCAGTGCAAAGTGATACGCCTGCATCATTTCTAGTATAAAATTTATGCCAATTGTGACTTTTTAAATATTTTACAGTTTTTGACTTGTCAAACAATTTTATTGATTACGCATACACGTTTGTATTCAAGCATAACGAGTACAGGCTGATTCAGTTTACGTCTCAGCGTTTGTATCAGCATTCGTGTCCGGACAGTGATCTGCGACGATATATTTACTAAACGGACGTTACTGAACAGTGACGAATTTTTAACGTCTGAACGGTGTCGGTACTGTATGGTACGGATGGATGTGAATCGGCCTTAGAGCGACGAGGGTCAAACGTTGAGGG
>NW_014332762.1:57920-82278 GCF_000341935.2 Cephus cinctus
GGGGGGGGGGGGGGTGTCTGGAGTTGGAGACGGCTGCTGCTCAGAGGACTTCCGTACAAACAATTTCGGTACCCAGCCTGTTGCTTCTAGAGAGGTTCGATTGTAAATGAACTGCAAAAAAAAGAAATTAACGAAATTATCCAAGATGAAAGAGATTGACGAAAGTCGACTGAGACTAATAGGGTCAGGAAGTGACGTAACGATACCAGTGATGAATAAATGGTTGTGGTGATACAGGTTGTATTAATACGTGTTGTATTAATGCATAGTCAAGTTAACGAGACACGCTATTTATAACGCTTTAATATATTTATGTACGAAAAGACGAAGAAAAAGAATGGCGAGCGACTCGAGGGAGTGTGGATTAAATTTTTGGAGATAAAAAATACAGAAAGAACCGTTGAAAACATTCACAAGAGCTCGCACGAGACTCGAGCAATTCTTATAATTATATATTTTTCTTTCTTCTTGCGGAGCATTTTTAATGTTGCAGTATTTTGATAAAACTGTGTGATACTCTTGATATGTATATCGATGCGAAGGACGTTAGCGTTAATTATAATTTTTACGTAAGGGACGCGACGATGGAAACTTATTGATTTCAATGATACATTTCAATCTCAGTTCCAGGTTAAATCCAAAAAAAAAATGTATACGACTAGAGCGTATTACGTGGTACGAGGGTTAAAATATGACTTTTTGTTTTTAATTTGACAAAGAAAAGAAAAGTATTCAAAAGACAAAAAAGCGTTCCTAGTTTCAACGTACTGGCATTGACGTTGCTGTTTCTGAGTGTAGGGTGCACTGTGCGTCACTTTTACTTCGCAGACTCGCCGCACGTGGCCACCGTTCGCTGTACGTATGGATCGCTCCCAGGAATAGTACAAGTTCTATTAAGGTCAGCAGTGCAGTGCCCACCGTGATTATTTTTTTTCGTATTCACGTGTGCACGGCCCTGGTACCGAATGCGTACCGATTAACGGGAATAGGAGTTACGTGCGATTAATCCAATTTTTTTTTTCCATCACAAGTTTCATTTTCTACGTTGAGTGCTCTGCTCATTTTTTTGAAGGGCGCGGAAAACGAGGACCGAAAAGGAACTAGGGTGAAATTAATACAATAATTAAATATTGTATTCGATAAACGGGAAAGGTGAGTACAGTGCACCTGAAAAGACAATTTTGTTCTTTTTTTTTGCTCTGATTAGTTACCAATTTTATCTGTGTAAACTTTTTAACATGTCTCTTTACGATCGATGGACGTCTCATTTATGGATATTATTAACTTGATATTTCTTTTTTCTTTTTCATTCTTATCTTTTGATTTCGTCGTTCGCTTTGTTATCTCTCTCTCTCTCTCATGATTCGTAGACAATATACTGCTGGCAGTAAAACTATTTTGTATATAATTGTGTAAACTTTTTCGTTTGCTTTTTTTTTTTTCATTGTTAGTTTTATTTTTATTATTACGTATTTTCGTCCTCGTCTCCAGATCAAATAGACGTAGAGACAATCCATTGTAAATAAAAATGACGATAGTATCGACGGGGCAGTAATTTGGATTAAAAAAATTCGCCCACGAATATTCAAATATACGAAATCACCACCAATCGTCGTCCAGAGACTTTTTCGTCTCTCTTAGTTTTATAAAAACGAAAAAACAGATATATATATATATATATTGACATAAATTTACACGATCGATAATCAACGATCGACGAGACTTTTAGTAAGATTTTGTCGCCTATTGCGACTAATGTAAATGATGAAATCATTAGGTCCTTAGATAGATCACAAACCGAATACACGTATAATATATATTATATACATCTAAACAATGCATCTATTTAATAAAAAACTTATACATGTTCCAAACGATGATTTTACTTAATGCCTCTATTTCAAGCTGATACCTTAACGCATTATTTAACGCTTAAAACAAATTCTGATATCAATTAAATTTGATTTAGAATTATTTATTTTCACTCCTACAATAGTGCCTAATTTTTTCGGGAATATTTTTACCCCCTATAAAAAATGCATGTGCAACCATAAGAGCGTTGCACCTGCACGGTTCAATATATCTAAAGTGCATCGTGCGCAGAATCTGTCAGAATTCACTGGTGAAAATAGGCAGTCGATAAGAATGACAAGATCGATAAGCTATAAAATTGTTGAAAAAAAAAAACAAAAAAAAAATTTAATGCATCCGTTAATCACACACATCGTTAACACATGCATTCTCGGTGCACCGAATTAATGCACTTATTGTTACGTTAACTGCGGAACTACCACGTGACACTGAATAATGCGTGGATGCGTTAACCCGCACTTGGGTACAATTGGTCATGTGTGCAGAGAAGCACATATGCGCATGGCTGCAAAGTAGAGCATTCTATATATTTTCGCACACGTTCGTATATATCCGTCTACTAGGTAGAGCCAGAGCTATGTATCGTTAGACAGTCGTTAGTAATCTCCAAACGAAGAAACATATTATCCATCGGCTCGCAGAACAACAAAACGAAGGAAGAATTGAAATTTCCGTCGGACGATTTTGTTCGTTACAAAAAAAAAAAAAACGAAAAAAAAATAATAAAAAATAAAAAAGAGAAAATAAGAATAGGAATTGTGTTGGATCAATTATTTTATTTGTGGAATAATATTTTGTTAATTTCTCATACATTTTTTGTGCACGTCGACAACGCGCGGGCACAGCTTTACGAAGAAATCGACATATAATTATTATATTTAAATTTTTCTGACTTGCCTCGAATAAGAATATTTTGTATATTTTGAAAAAAAATTTTTTTTTGTTATTTTCAAAATACTCAACCCATCAGACCTATGTTTTATTATCTTTATTGTATTTTTAATTTTTGTTTTCCCCTCGTTTTCATCCAAAATCATTATTGTCATTGATACTTCGATTGTAATTCGTATCCTGTGACTTATTAAAGGAGTTTCTTTTGGACGACACTGCGAATAACATAGGTGAGATTTTATAAATTTCAATTTATTCTTTTTCACAGTTCTATGCGTCTTCTTATCGTGTCTAGTATCGATATTGTTTCTTTCGAAATTTTCAACCTGTCGCTAACAGACCAATTGCGCTTTTTTAATATCCTCATTCTCAAATAGTTTTGCCAAGATTTTGGCGTAACTCAAAGTACACGCGTATTTATTGACTGAGCAAAGTCCTCCTGCCAAATATTTATTTTTATATATCTTTTACCAAGAAACTGCTCTTCATCTTGATATACGTATGACGAGTACATAACAATGTACGTAAATAAATATATATATATATATAGCGGATATATATATGCGCATATACGTAACATACGCTTACGCCATTTAACCTATAAAACTATGCAAAGTTCATCATAAATAGCGCCGAATCATTTGCGACATTATGAACCTTAAATCGGATCTCTTAATAGTGACAAAGTCAATTTAAATCGAGACATTGAAATTCCATCGAAATATATAATTTTTCAAATTAACTCTACGTCCCATTCAACGCGCTGGCACTCGAAAGAAAAATTCTATTGAAACAGATAAGAGAAACAGCTGACTTTAATTTTTGACATTTCCCATCCATCAGACATCTCGCGTATTTCTCCCTTTTCCATGTTGCATCATCGTGACGTCATAAAAATGCTCTTTCAATATTCGTATCGCATTAGCGCAAAGTCAAATCTGTAAGTTTCGTAAACCACAGTAACAGACTTTAATACAATAACCGAATAAATGCTGAATTAAAAATAGCAATAATTAATCAGATCCACGTGCAATGATTTTTCGACAGGTGTACGCGACTGTACGAAATACCACTATAAGATAAATCAACGTTTTATTTATAATCGCGATGAATATTTATATCTAAATAAAAAAAAAAGTAATTTCAATTGAAAAATTTCTATAACAAATATTCATTCGCCCGCCGATACAAGAATCTCAACTTCACATTCGTATCAACCAATCGCATCGCAACCAAGTGCATTGCAATTGCATTTCTTTGATTGAAGGTCGTACAAATAATTCATCGGAAATTTTCAGTACTCGCCATGCATAAAGTACACAGTGCCATTCAATATACGTATATTAAACATATGTGACTTGTATATAATGATATAAGAAAAAATCGTGGTTAATTAACCTTTCTTAAATTAATATAACCTTGCGCGATTAACGAGACATCCTCGATACGTAACATTGCAAGATTATCGAACAAAACGAAACCTAATGCTCATTAATCAAAGTCAACATTGTTAATTCGCTCTTCGTATACGCGAATTAAATAATCGTTATCAGTGGTACGTGAACGAATTTGAGGAATTTATCGACCAGCGCCGACCCACGCGTGAACGGGACTTTAAACTAGACTTAAGCATTGCAATCTACCCAATAATTTTGACATCCTCGTCGGAGGGTAACTGGGGATCCACTGACCGTATGTGGTTCATACATGTAGATAATTTATTCACATACACTACGAGCTCATATGGAGGCACAAATTCATATGTGAATATTTTTATCTACTGGGATACGCATATACACATGTGCTACTTGGAACAATGTCACTTACGTTATATTTAGACGGCCACTAATTTTGGACCAAGGATAATTAATGGATATATCAATCACAGTATATTGACAACTGTTATGAAATTTTTTTAATTACTTAAATTTACTTTAAACATTTTTTTTTCGTAATAACGGATAATCGTTATATATTATTGATAAGGGCACGATATCGGTTACACGTGTAAGTGATGATTTAAGAAATTTTCTGCAAAACTGTCATACGTCAAAATTTGCATGCACGAGTGTAAATGATTTTCGTAATGCATTCCTGAAACCTGGATACTTTTTGACTTTTGGCCAAAATACACGTGTCTCGGGCGAACTAGGTTGCAGTGCAACGTATACGTGGTATGAGCTAGGTAATTTTGAAAATAAAAAAAAAAAATTCTGATTTCTATATATTTCTCCCACGTGTCAGTTACATAGGCGTGTTTTGGTATTGTTAGACGTACGAAGGAAACGACCGGGACAAATATTTACCGAGTATCGATATACCTAGAAAGATACGTTCGATATGATAATAGGGCGAATACAATTCATTTAACAGTATTTGACCTCAATGCAAAGACGATTGAGTGCAATCAATTTGAAAAGTTGTTATGAGCTTACGTATATGCGAATATATATATAGCCACGTATGAAGATATGTGTATAGATACATGGCGTGTATTGGGACGGGTCTATATCTGTCCTACGTTATTATTGCCTACTGTCAAATTGAACCACGTATTGGTTTATTACTGGCCATAATTAATATGATCCGTTATAATGCGTGCGGGAATACCAATGAATTGTATCACGGGAATGAATCCGCATTTACGGCTGCTCTTTTATCGCACGACTATGAATGACTGGCTGGAGCACCAGTTACGTCGGATATACGCACGCTAATCTGGGTCAAACTTTAATTAATGCAATTTCGTATTTTATTGCACTGATTGTCTGTTAAATCCATCTACGTCGTCCACGTCTATTTCTATGCATGGTTTTGTTTCTGACGCAAACACGAGGAACAGAGTGAGGGCAAAATGATATGGAGATTCGATTGAGTGAAAAAAAAAAAAAAAAAAAAAAATTTACGATCCTGAATAAAAATTTATCGTGGAATAATCGTGGCGATTTTACTTTCAGAAAGATTTCTATCCACTTTCACGGACGTTTAGATTGTCATGGAAAGTAAGAATGGAGAGTCCATCAATATGCAACTGGTCAACACACAGAGTCCATACAAGTAAGTTTTTATGTATTAGAAAAAAGAAAATGTAAAAAAAATTTTTAATAGCAAAAAATGCTTCCTTGGAGTAAGTCAGGGAAGAACGTTGAAGTGCGAGAGAAAGTTGTGGTCATGTGTATTTTTCTTCCAGGGCCAATAATCAATCACCAGAAAATGGTCCATTACGATCGGATGGCACAGCATCTCCCACGACCGATTCAGGCGAATCGTACGATCCTCACAAGCATCGTAACAGACCAAATCCTACCACGTGAGCATTAATTGACGTGGTAAACGTGCTAAGGAACTGCATCGCGTTTGATGCACTTTTGACGCAAGCTATATCTTAGTATCGATAACTATTCTTATTTGCAGAAATGCAGAGACGTTAATTCACTTGCTCAAGGGGAGCCTGGGTACGGGTATACTTGCGATGCCAAATGCATTTAGCAACAGTGGCCTGGTCACTGGTGTCATTGCAACCATACTGATCGGTATCTTATGCACCTACTGTCTCCACGTTCTCGTTAAGTCCCAGTATACACTCTGTAAGCGGTTAAAGGTTCCTATACTCAGCTATCCGATGAGTATGAAATACGCATTGGAGCAAGGACCTCCATGCATCAAGTGGTTCGCACCATATGCACCGTGAGTGGATAAAAATTTTGAGTAGAAAAATAAAAATAGTGGACTATTAAAAAAGAAAATTACATTTCCCCAGGGGCGTGGTCGACGGATTTCTCATAGCTTATCAACTAGGAATTTGTTGCGTGTACATTGTTTTCATAGCGACCAACATCAAGCAGGTGAATTGATAAAAGAATTTATAAAAAAACAAAATAGAAATGTCGTTTCGGTCAGATAATTATTTTTAATTGTAATTCATACGTGCATTTTTTTTCTTGTCTGCAGGTAGCAGACAACTATAAGTTAGAGGCTAATATCCAAATTCATATGCTAATTCTATTGATACCTCTGACGCTCATAAACTACATTAGAAATTTGAAATTACTGGCACCGTTCTCGACTCTCGCCAATATCATCACGTTCGTCGGACTCGCCATGATTTTATCTTATGTTTTCGACGACCTACCGCCGTTAAGCGATAGACAAATGTTTGGATCGCTTCGCAACTTTTCACTGTACTTCGGTACCACGTTATTCGCACTGGAGGCCGTTGGCGTGGTGAGTGTTTAACGTATGCGGATCATTTTTTATAAAACTGTTGAGTATACATATGGTACCGTTGTCCTTCTCGCAGATAATCGCATTAGAAAATAACATGAAAACGCCCCAAAATTTTGGGGGTTACTGCGGCGTCCTGAACATCGGTATGTTTGTGATTGTCGCTTTGTACATTCTCGTTGGATTTTTTGGATACGTCAAATACGGCGATGGGTCTCTCGGTAGCATCACGCTGAATCTACCTGCAGGAGATGTGTAAGTTAGTTAATTATTTGATAATACATACTTTATTGTCATACCTGTTTCAATGTTCAGCTGTAGATTACTTTTTGAAAATTTATATTTTCCATCCTTTTTTCATGTCTCATCTCTGTACCCTTTGGCAGGATGGCACAGAGCATTAACATAATGTTCGCTATAGCCATCTTCATCACGTATGCCCTTCAGGGTTACGTACCCGTTGAGATTATCTGGAACACGTATCTGAATCATCGAATCCAGAAGAACAAGTTGCTCTGGGAATACGTATGTAGAACCTTGGTCACGCTGCTCACATGTAAGTGCACTTTTAAGCCTCTTATGTTAATGGCACACGTGAGGTTTCCACAAAACCATTGGGTTTTGTCCCCAGACACGCATGACGACTACGTCAATCGAAACTAGATTATTTACCGATAAACTTCAATTCCAAGAGTTGCTTGCATTCGAGTTTGAAGAAAAAGTTTTGTAATTTTAAAAATTCAAAATTACGTAACCAACGACAAACCCGAATACATATAAAGATAAAATGGCTTCGTTGTTGCAAAAGTGTAAAAAGTTCAAATTTTTAACTCCGACTCGTGAATCAGCGACCTTAGAGACCCATGTATGCAAAATTTCAAGTGAATCGCATGTAAGAGGAAATGTATGCATGGAAGGGTCAAACGAAAAAATCAAAAATTATTTTTTTTTTTTTTACAGTTGTACTCGCTATTGCAATTCCACGATTGGGACTGTTCATCTCGCTGTTCGGCGCCCTGTGTCTCTCCGCCCTTGGAATTGCGTTTCCGGCGATTATCGAAATCTGCGTATTTTGGCCGGACAAGTTTGGTCCCTGCTGGTGGATCTTTGTCAAAAACATACTTCTTATACTTTTTGGAATTATCGGTCTTGTGGTAGGCACGTTCGTCAGTATGGTGGATATCATCAATTCCTTCAGTGGTCCGTAAATGGATCGGTTCTGTTTTCTCGTCTTACCTTCTTTTCTTTTTTCTTTTTTTTTTGTTATGAACAACTTTTTTCGCATTCTCCACGTGGTGACACGTCGGAAGATAGTAAGGGGGGTGATAAGGGAGGAGGCCAGACATATTTTAAAAGAAAAAGGTTGCCTGCATAGAAAGTATTAGAAATAAGAAAAAATAATAATAACAATATGCGCTGTATAAATATACAAAATTTCGGTGCTTTCAAATACAAATTTCCTGACGCGCATACGCAAATGCCAACAATAATTCACGAATTTTATTCTTCATAGAAAACAATGTGTCTAATCGAAAGTCGAAAAACGAAGGAGAGAAAGGTGGGACACTGGGTATAATATAAATTACATAACCTTTGTGCACAACCATATATACGTAGATTATTAGTTAGACAATTTCGCTCTCGAATAATAAAACACTGCCATAGCTCATGCCATGCACCATTTCATATCTCTGGATATGAAATTGAAGTCAAAAACAGCAAAAGGAAAAGGTCGTAGCGCAGAGAAAAACAAGTGACGGAATTTGGAACTGTCACAGTTACGTAACAGCCGAAATATCGGCTTATTATTGGAGGGAAAGTAAAGATATTAGACAAATAATTATTTAGACAATAGTAACGGATAAGTATGAAATTATAGTAAACTTTAGCTAGTCGCAATTTATGAATTAATAAACTACGCGTCGGATTTTAATACACGATGAATATTGAAAATGACGTGTAGTCTGTTAACGCACAATTGCAAGAGATAATTATTATGTAATAACGAAACCGCAATAACGTTAATTAATAAGTAGCGGAACGAGCTGTTATGAAATTGTTCTAGTTTATCGAATTGTTGAATAGTCGTAGAATACAAAGAACCACAGGGAAAAAAATAGAAAAATTAAAAAAAAAAACCAATCAAGATAATCAAAAAATTCAGTGACGAGAGATACGCGTATTATTATACACAATAAAAAAAACAACAACAATAAAACCGCATTCCCCGTTGCATCGTTGTTCTTTGTTTTGAGAAGTTGTACGATAATAAGAAAATTAACGTAAAAGTAACTATAGCTAAGCAATAAAGGAATGAAGTTCAAATAGGGTGACTCCACCAGTGAATAAGCCTGTCCCTAATAAACGACTGGGTTTATACAAATTATATGTATATATAATAATTTTAACAAGGGTGTCTATTCACGGAAGGCATTTCTTAAGGTGTTCGTCTATTGGTGGACTTACCCTATATAATGCAAATAAACCATAAAACAGATGAAGTCGAAAAGAGGGATTTTAAGTATTTTCTATTTCTTTTCTAAGAAAAAAAAAAGGCTTTCCGACGCTTCGCTACACTGTCTTGTAAATAATGTATGGATATCGATGCTGTTAATAACAATAGATCACGATGCTACTCGTTAAATTATTTTATTAACATTTATAACTTAATGCGATCATAGCAATATTATGCGATTATGTTCATTCGCCATGACAATGTATCCTTGCGATAAACTGTCAAGCCAACATGTCCAGTTTGCACGGGAAAATCACAGCGAATGAATTATGGTCGAGTCGCTCTAACGTCTGTATGTACTCGCTAGGTTATACTTTCCTCTCTATCGTTCAGCAAATACTGTACTGTCGTCTCTCTCTTAACCATGCTTCTAAAAGCTAGGTGGTAAAATTTTCCTACGTGCTCGATCCTGAAACCCGCAGCTACGACTCATAGAAGTTAGAGGGACTTGACTGTATAGAATTTTTGGACAATAAATTCTTTCTCGAACAAATCAATTTTTGTCTTATCTAGGCGAAAGTAATAAGGAGGTAATATCAGTAGTAAATAGTATGTAATTAGTACCTGTTTATCATAGATTCCTCATTAGACTGATCGACCGCCGTTACATCCTTTGTGTACGTTGCGTATGAAACCAATGAGTAGGAAAAGAAATAAAGTAAATTTCGAAATGTATTTATAGAGCACTTGTGGATTCGTGAAAAATAACGAAAAATATACATCCAATGGTGAGAAACCAACTGATAATACACACGTTACTCAGGTTATTATTCGCAGTCTGTATCCGATGGGATAAATGCCAACCAACAAACTCTATCAAGTTTTCCGTCATTGACGCTTCGGGCACTTGAAGCTACTATAAAAGTCACTAGACTATAATCTGACAAAGGAATAATGATGTCACACCGGCGATTATCAAACTGAAAATTCGATCCAGCGACGTACGTACGCGTGAAAAATGCTACTACGTGCCTATCCTTTCTTTCTGTATATTCCTGAAACTCATATCGACCGTGGATATTATAATAGAAGATGACGAACCACTGAAGAATATTCCAGTTCGCAGATGGCGCCACGCGTAGCTGCTGTTAATTTCTATTTTGCTCAGTAGTTGAACCATCTTGCGTGCGACTATCGGTAACTCAGTCTACGGGATACGGGCTTCTATAAAATCCAGATTCGTGTGAAATTGTGTGATACGTAAAATCTATTTATCTTCAGTCGACGATTGTTTATGGATTTCACGTGAAGGATATAAAATTTGTTTGGTGAGTGCTTAGCGTAAAAGAAAATTTATGAAAAATATTTAATGTTTTTTCGCCTCCGCCTTTAACAAATTTTTACCTGCTTTATCAATTGTTCTTATCATCTTATCATAGGTGAAGATAAGCTTTGACACCTGTAACCCTCTCACAGGACACGCTAATTATCTACCAAGGGCGCAGGGGTGTTGTTTGTCTGCCGGTAGTCAAATCCCAGGGCCGAAACGTAGTATCGATGACAGAACCCAGTCAAGGGGGCGTCAGTCAAACAAGAGGCTCAAAGCGAAAGTAAAAGTTATGAGGAAGGGATGGTGGACAGGGGGTAGTAGGCATCCAAAGGGTGGTCTATGGCACAGAGAACGGGACGAGATGTGTTGTGCAAGGGTGGAAAAGGGAGCCCCTTCAAATAAGGGTGATGCACGTGTCACACTGCGGGGGTCCCCTGAATTTTACTACAGCCCTGACGTACCGCCAAAAATTACACCGCGTTGCCCCGGAGTCCCCGGACCCCTCTCCGCATTCTTGCTATCGTATGGACAAAAAATATAGACCCACCCTGTACCATATATCAGTATACATATACACCTTCCTATAGTCATAAGATATATTGAATTATGTTTTGTTTCTTCCAAAGAAAAATTTTTTTAAATTTGTTTGAAAATATAAAATTTACTTATTAAAACTTACTAAAGTTTATAGAACGATAAATTCCCATATACCCATCAATTAATAAAATAATCCTAAGCGACTACCCAGAAAGCCTTTTGAAAAAAAATCTCTTCAAAGATATAAAATCCTATCAATCTCATATTGAGTGGGTTGGATCGGGAAACGATTTTTGAACGTTTCAAAGTGGCTGGTATCAGCAAAGGTCAAAGGTTAGGATAGGAAGAGACAGTAAAAGGCAAAAGTAAAAAAGAAGAAATATATATATATATATTTTCCAACCGGCCCGGATAGTATTGTATAGTGCACGTGCTACCAATGCCCCATACCCCCTGAACCACCCCCTTAAACTCTACAAGCCAGGAGTAATGTATTAATATATTCCCCCAGATCGAATTCGATGTGGGGTGGATTTACCCCATTGGACCTGGGGTTAAGGGTTCGTCGAGTAAGGTGGCCAAAGGGCCCCGAAAGAGACTGGGTGCTGCCTCTCGTATTTATATCAATTTATTGGACATTAGGATCGTGGATAGGGCGTCGCGGCGCGCCGCCGTCGCTACCACCCCCATTGCGTACCTATATCTATGTTTTTTTTTTACCACCCGATGCGGTACGCCTCGACACAGGAAAACGATACCATGGGAATTTGTTGGTATCGGAAAGCGATTTTCGGGATTTCCTGCGAATTTCGAAGTAACACGCCCACGCCACCCCCCACCCCTCTCACTTTATCCCGATACCCCATGTTATACAGTGGAAAAGCGGTCTGAGAGGAAACACGGTCGAATGCTGTACTTTATCATTTTCCTATTTGCATCCACGTGTGCCGAGGTGAATATCTTTTTTATTGTTTGTTTGATCTCCGTTTTATTTTATCTCATATTTGAAACTGTACAAAAAGAAATACATTTATTTTGTTTCCTGTTCCTTTATTGGTAGGTTAAACGGGATTTTTGGGAATATGAAAATTTTCTGAAAATTCCAAATTTCGTGTAACAGCTTTTTATCTTTTTTGGAAATTTTTTGAAACAATATTTTTTTTCAAATATTTTTCTTTGCAATTGCCAAAATGATATTTGGTATTAAATTTGTGTAAAAATTTTTCTGACAAACTTCACCTAAACTTGATTGCTCGTTATATTCTTTCCGAAATATACCCTCGAGGAACCCATCGAATCCCAACTATTGCGACAAGTTACGATCAAGGCCGATCCGCATAAAATGAAGGCCATCTCTTCTACAAAGGGCGACAAGCTGACGCCCTATGACGCCCTATGACGCCCGACGTCGGCTTCGACCGTAGGGAGAAGAACCATAGTAAAACCCTCGTAGAATCGTCCTACCCAGAGATAGTACAGGACCGTCATCTTGGATCCCCAAAAGTGCCGGTATAGGATATTGTTAGAGCAGCCGGTGTCAGCCAACAGCTGTCCCCTGTCTTCTAGGTTAGAATTGGCCAGGGCACGTACAGCTCACATCGCTCCCCCCTCTTATAATTCAACCCCAGAAAATCACCCTGCCGGACAAACCCCGACCGATTAATCGTTATATCCCCGAATCCTGATCCAGTTAAGGGTTCTGGCGTGTCACGAATCCGATTAGTAGAAATACCGATTGAAACGACCTGTAAGTATATTATCGGTTTAAAATTTATCAGCTTGTCATCCCCTATTACAATATGCCTGTAAAACCCTATTTTATAATTTTACAAAAATATTAATTGTCATTACTTTTAGACTAAAGATTTTTTTTTCCATATATAGTCACCATCAACCAATCATTTTTTTTTTATATAACCAACGATACAAAACTAATTCCATATTCACTGTTAACAATTGGCTATATAGATACACATATACCTATATATATAGCTCGCGTCTACCGACTGCCGACTAATTTTGGAACAGTCTCTATAGGTTACCAGTTGTTACAACGCTGTCCGTCGGCAGCTCGTGAACTTGTGAATAGTATTTTTTTTCTCGACTCTTCCTCTTGCGGCTCTTACTCAATCAGGAAAGGGGTTGCCGTGTGTCAGCATGCGTGCGCGTGAGCGTACGAGCCAAAAATGTGTATTTTTGGAAATTCTCATGGAGCCATGTATTATTGCAGTCTTGGGGCGAAGAAGTCAGAAATTTATGAGGTAACGACACACGCGACATCCGAGCAAAATAAAAATTGAAAACGTGCAACAACTATTAAAGAATCTGCTTTTCCTTTTTTTATCATTTCGCGTTACTCATCTCATCAACGGTCATTCACCGTTTTACCTGTTTGTCTTTTTTCTTTTCATCGATACGTACTGACGTAACTCGAGGGGACAAAATTTGTATACCCGTTATATAAATTGATTCCACTCTTACGATGCTTAAAAAATTTGTATCCCCGTTATTAAAATTATTCCACTATTGCGATGCTTGTAAAATTCGTTTATCGATATCCTAAATCGAAAAATTTTCAATTATTTTCTGTAATAATAAATTACGGAAATGGATTTTTTTTTGATAAGATGAAATACTAGGAATCAATGGTAAAACTCACTACACATCCTTGCACGATTATCGACGAGTATCACTCAATAGTTAAATTCATAAGGGAAAACAATGATTGTAATTTTGATACCTATTGATTAGGGAAATTTTGATTGTACTGGAATTACGACTATGAAAGACGTTTTATCGGCCGTTTGACACTACTGGCTCTCATATGGGAAAGCCTTAGGCCTGTCTTAAGGTCCGAATAGGTCGGAATAGGTACAGCGTGGATTGTCGTGCTGTATCGTAGGTAGAGCTAGTAGGTTCTCTACTTCCACGAGGTGGCCATTTGAGCCAAGGGTGGCTCCGCCTACGAGAACATAACCTTTGACCATCCCCTTTTACCCGAAGCATGCGCCCTCGCGAGACTGAAATGCCGGAAGAGGTTCTCAGTTTGCGATAGAATCGAAATTAAAATTTTGAAAAAATTTTTTAATGCGCGTGAACGATTTTTAATTTTGTATACAAAGCAGGTCTTATCTGATGAATTAAAAAAAATCGCAGTAAAATTTCAAATTTTTCTAATCGTTCCAACGTGTTGTAAATACAGGGCGAGGGGCACTAAAGTTTCTATTGTTTGCGATATTTTGTACGATTTTCAAAAATTATTTTTATTGCAAAAGTTCTCATGGGAATTTTACTACTGTTTGAAAAACAACGTCACAGTCCGAAATGATCGTTTACTGTGTTTGTGTTTATACAGCTAATCGTTATTGCACCAATAAGGGTGAGCGAATTTTGCCATAAGAAATTTCTCACTGTAAATACAGCTGCGTCGTTAACGCGTAACAATGCACGAACTAGTTCTGTTTGTAAGATCCTGTATAAATATATCACTGTGTATAAGTGAATTTGAGAATTTTGTAATCAGGAATTTCTTATACGCTTGTGATATATTTGTCAAAAAAAAAGTATTAGCAATCGCCGGCTATTAGAATATGCAAATATTGCTGTGCCCGAACATCTGCAAATTGGCCAGCCCTTATCCTTATCACTGCCTTGCGTTTCGATAAAGTAGATAATTATGATTGATTCTCAAAAGTCATAAACCCGATATCGTACAATAGTCCAGGAACAATAGGGGTGAGAACAAGGATCACCCACAATAGTACAAGACCTCCCGCGAAGCAGACATTACACTAATTGCGTATCCCGCCGAATAGTCCCTATGATAAAAAATCCCTAGAAAATCTTGTGAAAAAGTTACCAGAAAAAAATGATTAAAAAATAAAACTAGATTTAATAAAATTTCAATACACTAAACAAGCTTAAACGTCATCGTAGGAAATGTGAAAAATCGTAAAAAAAAAAACTTTCCAAAAATAATTAGACTAACATTTTTACAGTTTCTCTAGTTTCATTTCGATTTAACTTTACCCGCACAATACGTATCCCAAGTACTTGCACGTATACCGATAAATCATTCGGGTGCATTCACACGTGAGCGACATTCAAAATCACGGCTGGGTGCATCCCTTTTCGAGTGTCGAATTGTTCGTATTAGAGCAGGTGATCAAAAAGCCCAAAGAAAATCGACGTTGCGTACCAACCTCCATTGGCCATTCTCCAAATCGTTTCTGTGTTTGACCACAAACCATTTTAATCCCCATACGTCACTGCTTGTTCGTGCGTCTCTGGAATTGTTGAGCGATTACGTATTACGTGCTTATAAATACATACGTATACAATACGCAGTCATATCTCTATGCCATACAGTACACATAAAGGACAAACGAAGAGAAATCAAATTCCCTAGACAGACCAAGCACGTGCTATATGCCTTGGTCACAAAAATAAATTTTTCTAAAATTACACGTACGCTTAAAATTTTTTTAACTTTGAAAAAAAATTTTTTAATTTTACACCCCATTCCAAAATCATATACACGATAGACGGTAACTATCCGTGCATACATACATTCACGTATACGTGAATCTACGTTAAATAAGGCCGCGGTCCTAGGGAGAAAAAAGTTACTAGGTCCCTTATCACTCCTAGATATTTTCACGAAGAAAATACGCTCGGGTAGAAATTGCAAAATATTTTCTCCGACGTTTCCCACACAGTCGAGATAAGAGAGGGAAGAGGAAAAGAAAGATCTACAGACAATATGAAACTCCTTATGTCAAGAAAAAAAAAAAAATGGCGACCATATAGCCAGGGTGGATGGTACTAGGTGGGTGGTGCGGTCGCCGGGAACGATGCCGTCCAAAAGTTTCGGAGGGATAAAAATACGAGCCGCGAGTCTTAGGGGTTGGTTTTCCTTCGTCTTGAAATTTGGGCGCGCCGCGACGCTACGACGGCTATATCCTTACGATCTTTGCTTTACCCAATATCTTCTCAGTTCTCCAACCCTCCACTCAACCCTCCGTCGACCTTCTCTTTTACCCACCACCTACCCCCCGCTCGAGCCACTCACTCCCACCCACCCTTCAGACCTCCGGCTACACACCCACACTTACACCTACAGCTGCTGCCCCCTGGTGGGGGTAGTTTTATTAAAACTCCCGTCAATAGCACCGAGAGGAGTCGGGGAACCCCCCTGCTACGGGCTCCGAGCCTTTACTCCCTCTACACAATGCTACAGTACAGCCTAGAGACTCTGCATCGGAAGAGAAACACCACCGACCCTGTATAAGATAACGGATAAGAGATAAAAATACGAGAAACGTGGGTTGCGATAACTTTTTTTTTTTCTCAAAAATAAAATAATCTTGAACCCCTTCTTTTTTTATCGATTTTCAAAATATTCGATGTGGGTAAAAAAAATTTTTTACATTTTTTTTGTCCTATGTTAAATTATCAAGATTTCGTTTTTTTATCTGCTAGGGCTTACATGTTTTTTGTATTTCTTTTTTTCTTTTTTGATTTACCTCCTTATCGGATTTTCATGAGTTTTTGGCATTTCTTAGGAGTTACTTATTACGTGTCTCTGGCTATGAAGGGGACTATGGTGTAGTATCAGGGATCAACATGAGCTTAACGGCAGGCGCCAATATACCTACCCACTACTACGGAACCAGCCAAGGCAGTCAAGCTTTTGGTATTAAACGTGGCATGCGTGTGTCGTACGCTTTATGCCTCACTGTGAATGTACCTTTCTACGTTAGCGCAAACACAGTATTGCCTTAAGATTCAGACGTAAATTACGACGTTTGCAATTTCGCCTATACAATTTGCATAGGCGATATGTGAAATGGGAAAGAAATTTTAAAAATTTATACAGTAAGGCGTACGTGAAACGCGACGTAAATTTTTCTTGTGCTTTTTTGGCTTTTCTGTGATTAGCCTGATTTTTTTCAGTCATTCCCTTATCAAACCATATTTCCAAGTACGCCTTGAATAATCGTCAAATCGATAGACGTCTTAATGGCGAATTGACGATTTGATGGGTGGATAAAAAAAAAATCAATTTTATATGAAATTCATATTAGGATAATATATGTATAAAATGGTCGACCATTATGATGGGTCACTGAGAAGAGGAGGGGGGGGGGATTGGGTTGACTTGTCATTCGAGTATTAAAAAATTTCGAGTCTCTGGCACACATTTCGACTTTCTCATGTTATCAAATTGATAGTACATATCTATTTTATATTTGCTTAGCTGCGGACCTGCCCAGTGTATTTACTGCAGCCTCTCGAAATTTTTCATTAATGTTTTATTAATCTCGTGCAATATTGGTCGCCTGGCGTGGTAACATATGCTTGTAGTTTCAGGCATGAGATAACAAGTGGTGACGAGTGATATTGTTTTATTTCATTTCCTGAGAACGTCAGGCCTGTATATACAGTGTTATCAGGAATGATATTACAGAGAGTTACCTTATCAGAATTTAAGAATGATAATTAACGCCACGGTTCGAGATTATTAAATTTTTTTATTTTTGGTATCGGTTTTATGTATTGACAAAAAAAAAGTATCATTGAAGAAATTTTTTTTTTATATTCAGGGAAATTCTTCTTCGTATTATACCCTGAGAACAGCCGGCCTGAACACACGTTCGTATCATAGATAATATTAGGATCGGCTATAGCCAAATTTAGGTTTGTTAATTAATATCGCGTAAATATATTTTTTTGGAAAATTTTGTGTATACTAAATCCTCTTATACGTTTACTTTGATAAGAAAAATTAATCGTAGGAATATGAAAAATTTTTTTTTTTTAAACGATAACGTTATGGAGATCTACTTGTTAGTACTGATGATAAGGAAACTTGGAAAAAGATTTGAAAAGTCATTTTTTATTAAGACATTTTATTCAATAAAATAAAATAAGGAAACGACGATCGAAAAAGTCAATTCAGAACTTGATACCGCGTCGTTACCGTTATCAGCAGCGAGGCGTCGCGACGCCCATTGCTACAAAGAATTGGCTTGCTCGTAATCTGTTTTTTCTTCTCTTCCTTTTTTTTTGATCCCCTTGCGGGAAATAGAAAAAATATGTTTCCAATTAGAGCGGCGTAAAGGCGCGAAAGCACCACGTCGTGAATTGCACCATAAATATTGAGGGTTATAGCGACCAATACGATACCATATTTTTTGGCTCTGTAAATAGAAAATCGAATCCCACACATTTTTTTTAATTCATCATTACGTTCAACCTCAATTATGTCACAATAAAAAAATTGCCATTACCTATCTATTTTATAATTCACCGCTGCCATACATTTTTTTTTTTCAAAAACAACAAAACTGTACCAATATCGTTTAAATACTCGGTTTTTTTAATTTTCAATTTTTTCAATTTTGTACTTTTGCCAAAATTTGCAAAAAAATTGAAGAAGCAGTCCCCCTCTCCTCCCTCTCTTCGATCTGTTCCATCCGAGTAGGATGTGTGAAAATCAAATATCCCCGAAGGCCTAGTACACGAATCCAAGGGTGCTGTGCACAGGCAAGAACCCTCTTAAACTTATTCATACGTTAAGCCGCGAATCCCGAGGATGTTTGCCGTACCAGATATTAACTGTATCCATGAACTGTACCAGAAGCGGGTTCTGGATATTATGATCGGTCTTCGGCAACAATTAGTAATCCCTGACACGCGACCTGCACGTGACTAGCTACAGCCCTGGGTGACACGTGCCCTATTTCTATGGGGGGGCCAGGGTGCCTCCTTTAACATATGAAGGTCTGGTCACACGTATTTCGGGAGCTCTTTACTTCATAAATATCATAGGCTCTATTCAATTATGCCTGACTGAGGATTATACGAAGTCTTTTTACTGACAGTCAAGTTTACACTCCAGGCCATTTAAATCCTGTTGTATATATTTCGAGCGTCTGACATTTCAGACAATTAAGAACTTTTAATTCGCCTGTAAAAAATTTATGAAAAACTTATGAATCGTTGCGAATTCTTTTTTTGACATAGTTGTTTAATAAAATAATATTTATTTTGTAATATGACAATTTTCAAAATCAAGATGGTGAGAGCTTTATATTAGATACGGTTTGTACGGGGTGCTCGTAAGTGAAATCATTGGAAATTATACACGCAGCTAATAATACAGGACCAGTGGGAAATATAGTATAGATATATACAGTGTCGTAGAAAATTTGTGAAATATTTACTCTAGCACATTTTCCCAGGATTTCACCCCAAAATCGTCACGCCGTTTACTCCCCTGTCCCTTCTACGATAAACATGATTTCATCGAGACTTTGGAAATTCGTCGATCGAGCAAATATACCACCGTAGCTTTAACACACAAGCCACCAGTCTTCTTGCGTACTTTGACCTTAGGCTTTGTCAAAATTTACCCCATTTTCATTTTGCGAGAACCCAGAATGCCCAGTGAATTTCGTCAGGGTGAAGGTAGCCGAAGGCATATTGACAGTGGCCACGTGGCACCGATAGCACGTTGCACATCCCTGCTATCCATGGGAAATCATACGCCGTAGTCGAAGTTTGAAAAAATTGAGAAAATCACATTTAAATCGTTTCAAAATTTCAATATCGAATACGAAATTCAAAATAAATGGTCTTTACGTATCAGAAAAATATAATACGTCATAATACGTGAATCCAGTACGTAATTCCTTATTGGTGGGAGGACATACTTAACTACCCTATAATACAGTGCCGTATACAGAATCTTTGACAAAAGGCGTGACAGTGGCACGCGCCAAGCCGCATATAAATAATTAAAGAGACATTTAGGTCCAAACCATTAAAGGGCCCGACACAAGGATCTCAGCCTCAGGAAACCGCCATTTACACATATGAATACGGTGGGAAATTTTTCTGTGGGAGCAAGAACGATACTGTATATGACTTAGACCCCATCCACGTACATTATGTAAAAGGTCAGAGGTCATAATTTAATGTCTCTATTTATGACTTTCGGTTAGCCAGGTGACGCCCATGCGTACCGCAATACAACCCGACGTCATTATTAATTGCGGTACGTCTGATTAGCATATTTCAGCAGTGCTGGTTAGCATTTTATTTTATTTTTTTTTTTGAAGCACAAAATTCACACGGGTCAAAGGGTCCAAGGCAATACGCATCGAGATACGCGTTGCGCGCGCAGTGCCACGCTTCCTTTGCGAAATCTCACACGAGAACTCGTCGTGGCGAAATAATTCGAGGATCCAGTGAAGCGATCCCGATCACTCCTGACAACGGGCACAGTCGCTTGTAAATTAGAAAATGATCGCGCGAGCGATTCGCTCTCGAAAAGTGGAAGCGACGGTCGTCTGTCATCGGGCGCCACGTGTCGCGCGCCCAGCGCCACGTGGCGGCATGTTAAAGCGGCTGGAAAATCGGTCCCTTTGAAGATATCCCACTGCACGAGGCTCATCGTTTCACCTTGAAATTTCTTCATATGATAATTTCGATCTACCCACGTGCGTCGGATCATGCACGAGGATCTCTTCATTGGGAAAGTACCTGACATTTTTTTTTCAAATATTAAAAACATTTAATAACTTCTCAAAAATACTCAAAGCTTCTCGAAAACGTAACGAGACGTCGTATAGTTAAGAGCCAGTGTATATCGTGGGTTGTAGGTTTTAGGTCGCAGGTTAGGTTAGGCAGGCTGAATAGGTTAGAACGAGGGTGTAGACGATTGCTTCCCGGGAATGCGTGATGACTACTTTGTTAGGAATGCAACGCAGCATCCGTGCGCCAAACCTTATACCTATGTAGTATAGAGAAAAGAGTGAAACAGATGCATGCATTACGCAGTACGTATAACGAGTGCGAGAGAGTACGACAGAGAAGGCTGGAGGTAGAGCAATAAGGACGGTCAGAGAGAGAGAGAGAGAGAGAGAGAGAGAGAGAGAGAGAGAGTGCTGAAAGTGCACGAAGATACGTGGGAGCGCAACAAAATAGAAAAAGATGAGCCATATGGCTCGATAAGAGCGACGAAGACAGTGAGATTGATAACAGGGCTTTCAGGAATTCCGATTCTCCCCACCATATCCCCCTTCAATTCCTGACTACGTAGATACTAGCCACCCATCCAGCCAGCCATCCCGCCTATCCTCGCCAGTCAGTCAGCCAGTGCCGTAACCCTGGAATCGCCTAGGGGAGTCAAAGTGGGCCTTCAGACTGCTTTCCAACGGGATTCCTTTCATCCTGAGGGAACAGGAATTTTCACGTCTTGTTAATCACGAAAAATGCAATTTAGAACTCCGACGCGTCCTTTCAATGCTAAGGGTGTGTCATTGGCATCCCTTAATTGGGAATGATTTATATTGGCAGAGACAGTCGCGTTCTGGATTATTTATACAAACTTTATATTTATCATTTTCATCATATTTCTCCTTCCTTTAGATTTTTTGAATTACGTCACTTATACTTTACATATACAGAGTAATTCACTAGAAACGTACCACCTGAAGTTAGCGCGTCCATCTGTGTCTTATGGTAAAACCACGTTCAGGCGGTACGTTTGGGCTGAATAATCTGGTATATATTTTTTATTATTATTTTGTCGCTTGTCAATTTATTGACACTGTTATGAATTTACAGTGTCTCTACGGTCCGAGGCGACAATGGACAACGCTAATTCCACGGATGTTACGTCATTGGTCTTGAGGTTAATTACAACAGTAGATACAGGCTGGCCTTGATGACAATAATATTAATTAAGCTACCCAGTGTGACCACGGTAAACTGTCATTCCATTGATCTCGATCAATCCTAAGCACAGTGTCAATAATTGAACGAAGCTTTACAATCGATTAGAGATAAATACTGGAATCGTCCCTTAAATTTAATGCTTTTTTAAAGTAGATGAAAAACTTTTTTTTTGGTTTATACAAAAATAAATACAATTCATTTGTTTACTCGGTGATAACGAAATTTATGGTTTCTGTAACTAAACTGAAAGTACACCCCATTGGTGCCCTTAACAAATTATAATCTTCTTTTTTCTTCTTCTACCCCACAGTGTCATCGGCAAAGTCCCGAATGACGTTCAGGTGCACGTTTTCGGCATATACAGGGTGATGCAGATGTAAGCTACCCTGTGCGTGACCAAAGGGTGTTTTTGGGTTGGAATATCACGGTGTAGCACTGTACGAGGGTGTAAGGTGAGGGTTGGTGAGTGTGTCGCATGGATCACGGCTCGGAAGCGTATCGGCATAATTACACGGGTTGCATTAACGTCAGATCTCGAATAATGCGCTCGATCGCCAAGGGTGGCAGCACCTGCGAAAGATCATTTTTCATTTAGCCCTGGGTACCGTGAAATGGCAAGTGTTCTGGATCCTGACTGATCTCCATTGTGTCCTGCCGTAGGCGGTCCCGTGGACATGAGATACTCTTATGGCATATTACGCAATATCCTTCCTTATATTGATACTTGGGGATATTTGTGACAAAAGAGGAAAAAAAATACTATTTTGGAAAATTAGTATTTATAAATATTTTTGTAAAAGTCAAAATTTCAAAATATTTATTTACTCAATTGGACGATACTTTTATGTTCAATGTTAGTAGGGGGTGACAAAATTTTTAGACTTTTTTTCAAATTTCATAGGGTCGAGAGAGACGAGAATAGGGGTTGAATTATTGCTTAGCGAAGCTATAGGTATATTGTGGTTTTACGTGTTTTACTGTTTGCAAATGACCCAACGTGAAAATGGGGTACAATGCGGAATTCCACAGATACGTGAGGGATTGGTCGCGCGTGTCAGTTTTTTTTGGAAAAAAATGGAAAATTGACAGGGTGGAGGGCTAGTGGGCGATTACCTTTACTGATACAGATCGTTTCACGCCCTATAAGACGTATCTACACCCCCTAGAAAATATGCTTGACGGCGTGTCTGATTTAACGAGTGGGTCTAACCGAGGGAGGCATTGAAAATTGGTACCCCCCAAAAAATCATCCCCCGCACTGTCGCACTGTCGGCCGATCATGGTCACCCTAACCTACGTTTAGTAGCACGTGTTTACTGGCGACCAACTCCGACCCATCCCCCTCGGCTAGAAAATAGTTTGCATCTTGGGGCGCATCCCCATGAAAAAAAAAAAGAACCGGGAACCTCTCGGATGCCCAACTAGCCGCATCATCGGTCCATTGTTATTCTCATTGTATCTGGAACACCCTACGAGTCTAATGTTCCTCAAAGGGGGTCCGCAAACATGAGGAATGGATCTTTTATTTGGGTAACTTTTTTTTTAGTAGGACAATCATACACTTAGATGTATGTATATACGATTTATGGATAACTGAGGATGCATGGAGTTTTGAAATTTCGAAATTTATATTAGGCTTTTTTTTTAGGAACTTTTGGTTATCCACGTTTGGTGATGACCCCTGATGGTCACGTAACCAATAATTTGTGTCTAAAAAAAATTTTACGATGTTATTTTGAAATTTAGATAATATCAAAAAAATCCACTTATGGTACTGCCTGTGTGGCAATAGTATTTGAAGTTTGCCTATACGAAAATTCAATCAGTTACTAGCGTTTGCGATATGGGAAAATGTATTTAAAAAAAAGTCGAAAAAACTAGATTCACCTTTGAAAATTTAGGAAAATTCAGGAGCGTTATTCAATTACCGAATTACAAGATAAAAAATTAATACAGAATTAGCCAAGTAAATTGATAAAGTAAAATCCAACGATGCATATGACCCGAGCAGGTATTCGTGTGGCATCGGCTCTTGGGGCATCGTTCGCCAAATATTGATCGTCCTAGGTGTTCAGAGTGGGATAAAAGGGTGGATCCAACCCCTGGTATACAGAGTGGGGATGAAAAACCGATGGGAATGAGAACCACTGAGGTCAAGATTTACCCCACCAATGACAAGGGCGGTACTCCCTTCCGACCAATGACGTTTGACCTTTTGAGCTTTCTGGGGGTCGCGAGCACAAGCCACGCCCTTTATTCAACCCCCACCACCGGTATCATCCCCATAACACTAACCCCCCCCC
>NW_014332762.1:82584-121168 GCF_000341935.2 Cephus cinctus
TCCAATTTTATCATTCCCTAGAACCGACACGCACATGCTCCGGTCTGTCAAAAAACTGTCATCGCGCAGACTGGTGACCCGCGTTTCTCGTACCTTTTGGTTATTCTTCTGCTGCGCTATCGCGTATTGACTGTCTGTCAATCGGTTGACAGTACTGTACTCGCAACGAAGAGATATCAGGATTCAGGGAAAAGTGTCTCAATTAGATAATGAAAATCGCGGTCTGACTTTCCGCGAGTGTTTAAGTTACGATCAAAAAAAATTTGCGGGGTAGTGAGTGCCGGTGATTTGTCCAAAATTTCGAACAGTTCTGAGGAAACAAAAATTTGTTGGAGTGATTTCCAAAAACAATTAACAGTGTCAACATGCAAAGAATATTTTGACTTTTGGCATATACTATTTAAAAGATCCCCACGTCTGCCGTATCAAATTTCAAAATGTTTTTCTCTACGTGAATGTGAATGGTGAACAATATATTTGTGTACTTTTCCCCATTATGATTTTATAAAAAGACTCAATTTTTATTTTTTCTCAGCCACACAGTGATTCCCTAAGTTTTAATAACAGTAAATTTCCAGTTATCAAAAACCAAAAAGACAAAGCATGAATGACTTCGCGTAGACTGTCTTTTGGTAGCAACAATACCAAGAAGAGATACCAAATTTTGTGAAATTTTCCAAAAGGATACATCGTAACTCAAAAGATTCAGTATCGTTTGTGAGCTATTAAAAAAAAATTATAAAAATGTTAGAGTTTTACCCGCCGGTACCGGAACCATTGAATCACCATGGAGAACAACGTCTGGCTTCAGCACCAGGACATCCGATGCCCTTTCGCCCTACTACAGTAAATAACAATAACCCCGGTAAGTGAGAGAATTCTGTTTTTGAATTAAAAAAAAACAGTCAACCCCGAAATGGCAAAAAAAAATTATTCGAAATTTCGACAACCTAAAAAAAGGTAATATAATTATTTTCAAAAAAAAATTCAATTAGGATTCAGATACCGATCAAAGAAAATATGGCCCATTGCATTCCAACGTGTTGGACAAAAAATTTTGAAACTATTATCGTTCGACGTGATACATGCTCGTTCAAAGTATGAAGATTCGTAGTGAAATGAAAAAAAAAAGTCCGTACGTACAATATTTGCTAAAGATATATATGCACAGGACCCTTATTGCCACTCGATGATGCATTTGACTGACGTGCGTATCTCACGTCAAATACTTCAATACCACCCACGGATTTGAGGGACCACTTCTCAGCAACAGATGGCGATTTCCGTAATACATTCGCGGCTGCCATAATCCCTACTGTATTTTCAAAAACACCACTCAAAACTCAATTGGCCCTATTACGGTGTGTGCCTCGATGACTTCTCGAGTTCCCAGGACTCAGTCAGTGGGACGTCGTCGGTTTCAGTAATATCCTATCCCACATACAGTACATCAACCCAAATAATTTTTCATATAAATACCTAATATAATAAAAATACCATGTAGATATATAGAATTTATAAGAAAAAAAAAAGTGTATAGAAAAATATAGGTCGATCTCGGTATACGCAAACGCTTAATAATTTCTTCCTCTCCTTCAGCCCTTGCGTCATACGATATAAGACAGTGTGAATGATATTTTTGAAAAATTCAAAATTTACCCGATACACGTAAAAAGAGAAATTTTGTCATTTCGAGAGCGTCAAAGTCCACAGTTACGAACTTAGTCCATTTTTCAACAATGGCATATCAGTCACAAATTTATGACACTGAATGTTTACAATTGATTAAAAAAAAAAAAAAAGTCAAAATTTCTCACTGAAAAATATCGCGTCTAATTATCCTAATAAAAATTGACGCAGAGCCATCTGTATCCGTAAAGACGGAATCGGGTCTTCTGGAGGCAATATGTGCCGGTTGCGGCCGCGGCATTGCGGACAGGTACGTGATGAGAGTATCCGAGAGAAGCTACCACGAGGACTGCCTAAGTTGTGCAGCATGTGCTACGCCCCTGACACATTCCTGCTTCATCCGCGACCTCAAACTTTACTGTCGGGCCGATTACGAGAGAATATTCGGCGTCAAGTGCGCGCGTTGCATGGAGAAGATCAGCTGCTCGGACCTGGTGATGCGTGCCGCAGGACTGATCTTCCACGTGGAGTGCTTCGCGTGCTGCATGTGCGGCCAGATGCTGCCACGAGGTGCACACTTCATATTGAGACAGGGTCAGCCGATATGCAGGCGAGACTTCGAGCACGAGCTGTTTCTTAACAGTCCCCAAGGTTGGTAACAAGGTTGTCCTTGGAACAAATATACGTTTCATCAAGTTCATCAAAGTTATCGTGTATGTGGTATATACACCAGGTCACTCAACCTGAACGCACCACCTGAACATGGTTTTGCAATGATACTCAAATGAGCTTGCTAACTTCAGGTGCTGGGTCTCTGCTGAGTAACCCTATATATATTTGTATATGCGTTAAAGAAGATCCTCTATCGCCTGTAGATGATGACCTTCTGGATGAGAGCAGACCACGTGACGGTCGTCGCGGACCCAAGAGACCCAGAACGATCCTGACCTCGGCACAGCGGCGGCAGTTCAAGGCCTCCTTTGAGGTCTCGCCAAAACCTTGTCGAAAGGTACGCGAGGCGCTGGCTAAGGACACCGGGCTCAGCGTGCGGGTGGTCCAGGTCTGGTTTCAAAATCAGCGTGCGAAAATGAAGAAACTCCAGAGAAAAGCGAAGGCTGAGCCTGGTGCTGAGAAGGAGACCAAGGAAGAGAGGAGAGGAGAGAGTCCTCACAGTGATCACAGTAAGTTCATGATTCATTTTCAAAATTTATTCTTTTACGAATTTCGAAGATATGTTTGTTCGAGGGACGCTCGAAATATATAGGCCTGGAATATTTCATTGCGATACGCCTTAAGGTTGCTCTTCAATGCGTCTGGTTCTTGAATGACGTCGGAAGTAAGAACAGCTTCTACGTCATATTCGTCGAGCATTTTTGAATAATCGGAAAATAGGGGCCCTCGTCTTCTAGAACCCCCCAAGACGATACGCATAGTACGCTACTGATCGAAACTCAACTGTCTGTCACCAGTTGTCGCTGATGCCGATACTGAGTATTGTTCATACCAAACAGCAACCTTAACGCGCCAAATTCGAATTTCTATACTTGTTGTCGCACAATGAAGCAGTCGGTAGCTCAAGTGAGAACGAATCGATGAGATCCCTTAGAATATATGTCAAAATTTTCATAAAAATCGGGTTGAGATTGAAGTTGATGGGAAGCCTGAAGGAGAAGTCGAAGAATTAGATATGTCAAAGATTGGTAGTCTTGTTTTCGAACATCTTCCATGAAGTTCTGTCGATCCTATTGCGAAACACGTGTCGAGCGAAAGGCGAGCGAGCTGCTAGTGATAAATTTTCTCGAGGACAGGTTAATGGGGAGCCTAGGGGAATTCTAGGGAAAATCTATGGCTATCATGTCAACCGTCTCGTCTCGTTCGCAGGTCATTACTTGAACGCCTTGAACATGCGCGATGGGGAATCTTCTAGCTTCCCTTCAGCAACCCAACCGCTCAACCCCAATAACCCATACTCACCCGATGGTAAGTTAAAAGATTGACAGTACTGAAAAGGAGTTTTAAAAAAGTGACAGAAAATAAATTTACCCCGTTCGACATATCTAGTGACATTTATTTTTGAAAAAAGCTTCCTCGTTTCTGTCTTATTTTCGACATAACCCAAAATTCTATCTCGACCAAAGACTGGCGTATGTTAATAATTGACTAATCGACAATAAACAGTGCCAATAAAATTTTGTTTTCAAAATATTTTTTTTTCAGACGCCTATCCAGGAAACTCCGGGGAAAGTTTCTGCAGCAGCGATCTGTCCCTGGACGGAACGGAAGCTGGCTTCGACATTGGCGAGAGCGAAGGTGGCGGAGCCGACGGAAGTCATCAAGGTGGTTCCCATTCTCATCACGGAGGAACATCCCACGACCCACCATCCTTATCACAAAGCTTGCACGCTGCCATGCACAATCCTATCGATAAGCTCTTCATGATGCAGAGTAGCTACTTCAGTGGCGATCACGCGTAATCCTTGGCCATTTTTTTTAAATAAAAAAAAATTTTTTGTTATACTTATTTTGTGATTTTTTTTTCAAACTCGTCACATTTTCCCGCCAGATCACTCTAAAGGACAAACGAATAGAAACTTTCCTATCGGTGTAAAACAAAAACGCTGTGTTTCATTTAAAGAAAGTGAAATGAAAAATTGAGGAACCTGTAGCTTTAGATGACTAGCTAGCACGCGCACAGAGGCTACCAATCCAAAAGTCATTATCAGTAACAAGGCTCTTGCGATATGACGCGTCAATGAGAATTGCGTTAAAGTATTAATTGCTAAGTGTTATATTTGTGACCAATTATATATTTATATCAGCGCTGACACAAAGTGCTGCCAATGTACCTAGATATTATTTAAATCGAAATAAAAACCACGATCTACGAACAGAACCGAAGGCTGCGCGAGGAAGGATGAAAATTTTCCAAAAATCTTCCAGCACGTCAAAGAACGCGCGTGAACGAAAATGAGTAAAGGAATAATCGACGTGATTTGAAAATTTTTCTCGAGTCTCGACATCAAAAAAAAAAAGACCAGCGCATATTTGTATTTATGTTCGAAGGATATGAGTGTACTTTAATATATTATAATAATAAAAGAGAAATAATTCAACATCGCAAGCAAGAAGTACAAATTTATAATAAATTCCCTAGACTCTACACGTGGCCACGAGGCTGCATGCGCCAAATGGTCCATGATAAATTTAATATTTTAATCATTTTTCCATGATAAGCGCTCGAAGGCGAATTCAAGAATTTGATAAAGCCCTTGGCGATGATATCTAAACAAAGTCCTAAAAATCATTAGACATTGATAAAACATTTTATTTTAACAGCACAAGTTCCGCTCCGGCATTGATAAGAATTATCAATTGTTGATATAAAAATAAATTTTTTATTAACACCAATCGTCAGCGCTTCTCTCTCTCTAGAGAGGCGCTCCGTAATTTCGCGTTTCCCCTCAACCGCCTCTCTAGGCTGTATTACCGCGAGGGGAATGCTTCCCCCACTTTTCCGTCTCACAGACTTTTCTCTATTCCGCCTCCGTCAAACATTCGTCTACCGACTCTGGTAGGGGCACCCCGTAATGTAGCGCCGTCCCTGTACAGCGCGACCAGGCCCCTGCGCGCTATCTTACAGAGAGTCGACTGACTATTCAAATCCGACTCGAGTTTTTAATTCGCATATAAAACCCAGTTTCATCTGACAGTTTACGTCATTCAATCCGCCCCCGAAGTAAAGGCTGCCACAATTTTCATTGTTACCAACATTATCTGGCTGTCCGCCTGCCCAGTTAGAATATCCTGCCTTGTATATACTGTCGCCGTGTATAGTGACGAAGTCTCCTTCGCCATACAAATCGTGAAAACCAATATGGACGAATTCCTGCGTCGCAGCGTGAATAATACTAGCCGTTCCGACTTTTCGATAAAATTGGATCAAGGTCGCAGCCTCCGCTGCTGAATTAATAATCGCCAAGTGTCCATCTTCTTGTTCGCAGGTGTGACGCGCGTCGTTCCACGCCATTCCACGCGTATGTAGTCTGTACGATCCCAGACACGCGTAATACCTAAAAAAATAATAGCATCTAAAGAATGAAAAGTTAATATAAATTTTGACAAAATTAATTCCATTTCCAAAAAAAAATTTTTACATAGAAATTACATTCTTCACTCACTCGTAATCGTCCCGAGGTATCGATCGTTGACCCGAATTCGAACATCCTTGATCTTGTACTAAAAAAAAATTATATTTCAAAAATTTTACATTTTAAAAATATCATTACCTTATATAAATTTCCAATAGCCCGACACTAGCGCCACGGTTTCACTTCCTTGACTTTTGTAAGAAACCCTATTTCTATCTCTCTTGCACCCACGTCTTGTCAGGTAACTTAAACGTGTCCAGTCACAGGGATGTTTTTACCTCGATCCTCTTATACGGTTATCAGTCGTTTCGTTTCACAGTGACAAGATTTATTTGTAAAATAATTAAAAAATTTATAATCACCAATTGTATCGTTTTCCAATTTACCCACGATGACATCCTGTGTGGCAACTGTCATCCACGGCAAGGCGATCAGAACGAAAATACTTGTAGCACTTGTCATTAGAAACTATATGACTTACTGTTAGTGGAGAATAAGCGAATCGTCCGGACGATTCGCGCTATTTAAATCTAAGCCGTAATCGGACACTGGGAATTCCCTGATAATAACATGTTTATTTCAAAGACGTCAAATTTATATATAGTTAAGTTATCTGTAATAGGCTCGCGAGGTTAACGTGTCACGTTACACAGTCATATAATTATATGCCAAAACAGAGAAATAAAATATATTTCAGTGGAAAATCCTTGCAGCTGCTTCATTCGTACCGACAAAGTGGTACGCCAGGCCACGTGTCATTTGTTATGGTTTGCGTTGTTTGCGAACTGTCAAAGAACATGACCACGTGGACAGACTGCATGGAATTCAACAAATGCACTTACGTAATGAAACGATGATGTTCGACAAAAATATTTTTATTGACACTTCCTCCTGACAGTTTATACAGTTATTTTTTAATTATAATCATTGACAGCTGCCAAGTAGCTCTTAGTCACATTTGCATAATACAAGACTCCATTGGATTCTTAAATTATTGAACTGTGTAAAAGAAATTTGTTGTATCATTAAAAAATTAAAGGTAGATATTTTAGAGGAATAAGGATAACAAATATTTAATATAAATATGTGTATATACAGGGTGTCTCACCGAAAGTACGGACCTTAATTATCTTCGTTACCGATGAAGATACGGGGAAAAGTTTCAGACAAAAGTTACATGGTTTCAAAAGGGCTGACTTTTCATACAACTGATTTTTTTTCTATATTAATTTGATTTCGAGATATAGCCCGTTACATGTTTTTTTTTTTTTAATGGAACGCCATTTTCTGTTGGTATAAGAAAATGCAGCGAGTTTTTTTCCTAACATTTTAAGACCTTGTAGATTAAAATCCATCCAGCCATTTCCAAGTTATCGATAAGCGAATACATTGAACGATCCTCGGCTGCAGCGCCGCTAGAGTATTCAGGGTTCGCGCGCTTAATTTTCGTATTGTTAAAAAAAAAAAGAAAAAAAAAGAAAAAAAAAGAAAAAGTCATGAACTATATTTTCAAATTATTATATTTTTCGTCGAGTAAAGGTCACATCGTTAAAGCACAATTGATCGTCGTAATTGTATAACTCAAATTTTTGTTAATATTACTAACGTAATTCGCAAAAAAATGGAAATCGGGTGTGACAATTAATATCATTGAGTCTTCCGCTAATATGCAACGAGCCGCAATTCTCCTTACCGATAGTATCGTCAGGTTGCCCAGGTAGCCATTTCGTGAAACCGGCTTTGTACAGGTTGTCCCCGTGTATAGTGATAAATTCATTCTCCTGATAAAGATCATGAAATCCGATAGCTGCGTATCTGACACTCTCCGGTGAATTGGTTATAGCGGCAGGGTTAACCTTTTCAAAAATACTTTTAAGCACGTCGGCCTCGGCTATAGAATTAACGATGGCCAAATAGCCACCCTCTTCCTCGCAAATTTTTCTAGCTACATTACATTATAATTATTGTTATCGTTAAAATTGTCAATTTCAAATATCTATACTGATTCGTTATGCTCGCTGAGTCGTCTGCTGCAACGGCTGTCATTGTCATAGCCAGAACCAAAGTGACTACAGTATTTATGATATACATGGCTAACCTCAGGTTATTGTACATTCGAACGTCTTCGCGGCAGAAACCTCAGTGTTCGTCTTTGCCAAAGAATCTGTTATAGCAATTCTTTTATATATGGGTGTGTATAGGTTCACCATGTCTTTATGATCTGGATAACCCCCCAGATAAGGTTAAACCGTTTTATTTCAAATACATCGAGACTGCACAGTGTATCGGGTGTGGTAATCGAACTCAAGGAGGTGAGAGGAGGTTATGTTTCTTATGGTACATTTGACAACTACGTATCTTGCTGTCAGATACGAACGTCAGGAATAAATCTTGTAAACCAATAAATACTGGTTAAAGATTCACACTGGATTACTATGATTGTTAATATTTATATTTATTTCAGTCTCCGTATACGTGGTTTTTTATGTTATTTCAAAGCCAACGTTCAGATACCGGCTGTTAGTGAATAAAAAATAAAAATTATTGTTTTTTTTTACTGTCAGATTAGAGGTTTGAACAATTTTTTTTTAACTCATGCGAAATTTGATTTCTCATGGCTTTTGATAGTGTACGAAGTGTCCGATTCACGCATTTTGATGCGCAGCGTGTGACGTAATTCATTTCACACACTGAAGGTACGAAGTAACTACTTCGCGCACTGAGTGCGCCTCGCTGCTTATGATAAACAAAATTGTATCGTAACGATATGGTTATAACCCATATTGCATAGTGAGTTAAAAAACAGGCATGAGAGAGGCATGAGCCTCTCTAAATAATACAGTTGGTTTCTTGGTTATTTAAATTCTTCGCAACGACTATTGAGACAAGTAATGCTGAAATATTGTGGCAACTAAGAGATAAACTTGTGGAATCTGTTTTTAAATATTTCAATTAAGTAATTGTCAAGAAGAAACATGTTTTAATTTTTATATAAGTTTCTAGATTAATTTTGTTCTTCTTTTCATACATATATTTACTCCTGAAGGTTGGTCCTACCGTTGCTACCTCCTCTTATTCATTTCATGCTTTTTATCAGTAACACCGCTGAGTATTTCTTCTTTATCAGATTATCTCTGAGAGGTCAAGAGTCAACGGAGCCAGGAACGAAGTATCTATCGACTGTGTTGAGAAAAGACTTCGACAGGGTCGCCATCTAATGAACCTATGTTATACTACGTTATGCGGAAACCGCTACGAAACGAGAATTGAATGTGAGGATACAAACAATTTCGGCATCGTTATTTGTTGTAATTACGTATAATTAATTAACAATCTACTACCCAGAATAATCATTATAATTTGTTAAACGTAATAAGACAGCAAATATGGTAAGTGTACATGTTCTATATCGATTCTGAGATTATATTGTTTCTAACCTCTTGCTTGTGCATCTTTTAGTTATTCTACTCTTTCTTCAAATCGTTAATTGGAAAGGACGTAGTGGTCGAATTAAAAAATGATCTCAGGTAAAATATCCTTATCGTTGTTAATAATAAATATACATGTGAATTGTGCTCTTTAGTCTTACTTTGTTACAGTATTTGTGGCACGTTACACTCGGTGGATCAGTATCTAAATATTAAATTGACAGATATTAGTGTGACAGATCCTGATAAATATCCACACATGGTGAGTGATCATATTATAATAAAATTTATAGGTATGTTTCATACATTGTGATTATATTTTCCTTATTACTCTAGCTGTCGGTTAAGAACTGTTTTATTCGTGGCTCGGTTGTGAGATACGTTCAACTTCCTGGTGATGAGGTGGATACTCAGTTATTACAGGATGCTGCCCGGAAAGAAGCTGCTGTACAAACGCGATAGTTCATTCAAATACATTCTTCGAAATGACAAACTATCTAATTATATTCAAGAATGCGAAGTATGAACAATTATGTTTTCGTGCATACAATTAAAATGCATTCTGTATTTTCTGAAGGTGTAAAATTTTTAATTAAATAATATATCTTGTATGCTTGTAAGAGTTCTGTGAACTAGAATAATGATGTAGCTTATGTTTATAAGCTCTTTATTTACAGAGTTGCAAAAGCTAATAATATGAACAAAATTTTTATAGTTTGGTATGTTCTTAAAAAAATATACAGCTTACAATATGATTACCATCATCCGATGAGGTGTAACAAAACGTCTATGAATCTAAAGTAATGACACCTTAAAAAAAATTTTTTTACTGGTACCTTCACGATCCATTATTCTTCTTGGATAATTTTTTATTTTTACAAGAAATGAATTCAGTAAACTATTCAGTTCCAATTTTTTAAAGTCTATTCTCAAATAAAGGATTTATTGGGTGCGTTCAGCCGACACAACCGGTGAATGATTTCCCTAGATTTTACTCTGAACGTAACCGGTTACTTAGCACTTGTCCAATATTATAAGTTATATAGTTTATTTTGTGCATTTTAAAACTATCACTCGATTCAAAGATGTATACTTGCTTCAAAACTTATGCGTGACATTCGAAAATGTTCTTTAAACAAATTATTAGTATATGTATAGAGGAACTATAACCGCCTCACAACTTTAATTTCTGGCTCTAACGCCACGTTCTCTCATTACTAAATCATTATTAATAGGTTCTATCAAATCATCTATTAATAATCTGATTAAATTGCAATCGAACCCACTGTCCAAAGCAATTAATAATGCTGGATCCATTTTTTGTATATACCCGCTAGATATATACAAATGTCGTTCAGCAGACACTGATTACCGATCACTGGTGACTCGCAACTGTTGTCTCACCGATTATGCACCCGTTTTGTCGGCTGAACGCACCCATTTATTGTCATCAATTTGAAACTCATATTCATTGTATACTGTTAACCAGATGTACTTTTTTTTTCCTTTTTTGATAAAAAAAATACATTTTCCACGTTCCAAATACGTTGTCTCTATAATTGGAAAAAATCAATACATGCATTCTACCAACGAAATATCGCAAAATCAGTAACTGTGGTTGGGAATCGAAGAAAGCATTCACAAATCAAAAAAAAGAAAAAGAGCAAGGAACTCATAAATAATATCATGCACCAATACCAGCATAATATTAATATTAGTAGAGGACAAATTAATGATGCCGTTCAGGTTACTTCATAATCTTAGTATATTAATTATATTGTGTATAACAAAGCGGTAACAACTTGTTAATTGTTAACTATTACGGTAATAATTATTTATTTTTTATAATTACAATAATCAATATAATGATCGGTAACTAACGAACGTAACAAATCAATCGCTCTGATCCAATTAATTATCCGATAATATCGATCATCCTTGCTAAATCATTTATTGTTTTTTTCTGCTCGTAATTTCTTCCCTATTCTCTCTCTCTCTCTTTTCTATCCCTCGTCCTCTGTTCTTTCTCACGATTGTACACCACTCTTATTCCTCTTTCTACCTCTCTCGCACGCTCATGTATAATCTCTTATTTTCTACCTAACCCTTCTCCTGCCCCACCTCACCTGCTCATTCTCTTTTTCTCTCTCTCTCTCTCTCTCTCTCTCTCTCTCTCTCTCTCTCTCTCTCACGTAATTACACTGTTTAACAACGGTTTTACCCTTTTATTATTTGCTCTTTAATTTAATAATCGTAATGAACATGGTAATTATCCCTTCATTTGCTATTTTTTTTCTCTTGCTCCTTTGTCGTCATTTATATTCATATAATATTGTGCAAATAACTCATATACTTTTTTGTCCTTTTTCTGTTTCATCCCTTAAATCACTGATTTAGAGTAACGAATGTCTCTCGCTGCAGCCTCTTACCCAACATATTTTCTAATTCTGCCATCCAGACATTTCACTGTTGGTGTCCTCATTCTTGGATTTTACGTGGTTATCCGCGAAAACACGGTCTCTACGGCACCTTATACACGTGATACTCTTTCCATCTTGCTTACTCGTACTTGCTCCCCTCGGCCAACGACTCCATTGAATCTAAAGCTCTTTCCGTTTCCCTAATGCGCGCGCACCTTTAGCATACGAGTTATCGGGTACCTCGCAAATTGATAACAGAATATCTATATAATGGACAATTCTTAATGATTCTCGATAGCTAGACATGTTAAAATTGGATTTCTTGTCTCTCTGGTGTCTGTATAGCTTTGCGGATGTGGGTATGTGTAAGTGTACTTGTGAGTGTTCATGAAAGTGTTTTAATTTGTGTCGTACGTATTTTTGCACTTTTATTTTATTTTTTTTTGTTTTCTTCGTTAGTTCGTTTTACTTCGTTAAATCATCTTATGCTCATCTACGTAGTTTTGAGCCATGGCAGTTGCTCGTTTTATTACTGGCCGACAGACGCCATTTTGCATTTAATATATTTTAGTATTTTTCTTATTTTTTGTTACTTTTTTTTTGGGGTTTTTGAGTATTTCCCTTTGAAAATCATATATCTTTTTTAAGTTTGCGATCATTCATACACTCTGTGACTCTTTATCATGGTGGTACACTCACGTGATCTCGGACACGGACACTGCATTGAATCTACTTCGAAAAGCCTATTTCCGTTTCTCATCGTTTGTATTTCATGCTTTGCAAATCAAATCCATTGAAAACTCTTTAATATTCTGCGCTTTAACGATATTATAATCTAAAAATTTTTTTCCGCTGTCTATGACTGTGTTGCTTTCTTTTTTTTTTCTTTTTTGGTTACCGTGTACTCGCTTGTTTGAACTCACAAACACGTCGGACCGGCCGACGCCACGGGCCGAGATCAACATCGCGCCCCTTCGTAAGCCGCGAAAAACTGTAAATGACTATAAAGTAAGAAAAATATATACGAGACAATGCTGGAAGTGTCGCGTTTGAGTAACCAACGAATTATGGAATAGATTTAAGACACTATATTACGGGTAAGTCATAATTTCAACGCTCGACATCTATTGGCGGAGACAGAGAGAGAATATATATAGATATAAAGAGAATGAGGCGATGAGAGTGATGCAAAATCTGAACTGTCGTGCGAGAAAAAAAGAATGCGGAACAGAACTCGTCCCGAGGGCGTCGTACGAACCGAAAGAAGAATAACGTAACGGTGGAACATTCAAAAAGTTCGACTTATCACGCATCTTCTCTCATACGTATGAACGTAACAGGATGCGCGCGCAGGTTAAAAGACCGTGCGGGAAAAACGTCGTGATGCCGCGCGGGATGTAATTGAGAAGTGGGGGAAGTCTGTCGGCCAATCGCGTTGTTATCCCCACCAACGGTCATCAGTTGCGCGCGCATCGTTTCAATATCACGCCACTCGCTAGTTCCAGTCGGTAACGTCAAAACCTAACCTACCTCTTTGCATTTCCGATTTCTTAAAGAATCTCACGCTAGACTCACTCGTTACACAATAATCGCGCTGCATATTACATTTAAAGCCCTTGAGAAACATCACATTATTACTTTGCCACGTGCATGCGCACGCATCCACTCGAACGAGACCTCTGAATTGAACTGAACGATTGGTCGAGGTCGAAAGTTCCGTTCGAAATACGCGCGCAGCATATTAAAAAAAAACCGTCGATTAAAACGCGTATGTGCGTGTTACACAACTGTTGCATGAAACGTGTGTGTGGGTGAATGAGTAAGTATCGTGTTTACCCATGTTTGCGAAAGTGTACGAATTCATATCGTGCGATGTAAAACTTGACAACGCTCGGGGGAAGCGATCAGCTGACAAAGTTTACCGCACAACGTGATTCGAATGGCTGTTGATTAAAGACGCCATGCTGCTTAGCGTTAGTGCACGCGCGCGCATGCGCCGTGGCGAAATTCGCCGAGGACCTGCGCGGGGAATCTCGGGCGGCGCCTGCGCACGACCGTCACATTTTACTTTAGACACTCGGCATTATCGAATTATTTGCACATATTACAGCATTCTGAACTCAACGGGGGCGGAAGAATTATAAACTCGAAGCGTTAGCCGGTAACGAAGAGAAAGCTTCACCGCGACGACAGAGGGCGCCACCGGGACGGGCATATTACTAAGCAATGTTGAAAAAGAAACATCAGTTCCTGATGTAATTCGTTTTATACATGTTTCTCTTTCTTGAGATAAAGTTCGAGGTGGTTGTGTAATATTACATTCGTAAATCGAATGAAGGTCAATGAATTTACTGTGCCGTCGGTAATGAAGGACCTCTGCCGTATCAAGCTTCACGCAACACCGTCGGTAAAGTCGATGCATCCGCATTGAATGAAAAAAAAAAACGCGCGAAGAAATCGAGATGCGAATCTAAGTAGAAAAAGTTTACCGTGGGTAATAATATCGACGGGCACTCTATAAGTATTTGACAAGCGGACTCGACACCGATAGTAATTAATTTGTACGAGTAATTTACAATGATTTTCCTCTCCCTTTGAGCTTCTATAGCTTATAGAGTAATGAACGTTTTGTCTTTTTTTTCTTTTTCTTTACCTCCTCATTACGTTTTCTTACGTTAGTTCTTTTCTGCGTCACGCTTGACGCAGACGTATAGATAACCGCCTGTATGTCGCTGTGGACTCTGACCACAATTAAACTTTACAAATTTCCATTCCTAAAACATGCACCGATCATCCCCACAAAAACCGTTACGCGCCGCTAGTGTTACTTCGCTGCTCAATCGATATCACCGCGAGTATGTTTTTTTGTTTTCCCGTCATGTTTTTCGATAATCAATTATTTACTTTTTTTTTTTTGTTAAGTTTTATCCCTGTTTCTCACAAGTTTTTACATCCTTTCTCCGACTCACGTTTTACGCATAGAAAAATATCGAAGGCGCGTCCGCGAATGGATGCGGCTTATCGACTGGCTTCGCTGACGTATTATTCTTTCTTTACTTTTGGCTATCGTCGTTATCGGTAATAAGGTAATGTCCTTTTTTTTTATATGGTTCACCCATACTTCACTAATACTTCCGGGTTTCGTTAAGTTTTCGACATGCGAAAATAAGGCGGCTACTCATACAAGGCAAAATAATTATGGCCGATCATGAATTTAAACCTAATGCGTGTCTTTGAGAAGAACAAAACATAATTTGTATTAATGCCAAGTATCAAGAAAATTTAGAATATCGCGATATTTACACGAAGAAGTTGTATTACGATAACTAGTTTTATGATTTATCGACCCGTTTTGATTTTTTTTTAATTTTTACTTGTGATAAAAGAATTTACTATTCCGCCGTGCAATACTCGCTAAGGCGTTACTATATATAAACATCTACTGATTAGATGCGAGGAAAAATTTAAAGACTCCGAAAAAATTTTAATTTAAATGAAAATCAAACAGAAATAATATTCAGCTATTCTCGACTCTACTTGATGCTTGCTTTCACACAGAAGCACACGCGTACCCACACACCGCACACACACTCACACGAAACAACGTTATTCCGCGAAGCCAGCGCGACGTCTGAACGTATTAGCTAACATTTCGATTATTTCGCAACCGTCACACCACTAATCCAACTATTACCACGTCCCTTTCTATGAGAACCCGCCCACACTCCTCGCAAGACCCGCCCACCGTATTCCCCTCCACGAAGACCACCGACGAATCGCGCGCGCTCGAGCTCGCCGTCACGCCCCTTTTACCGTGGCCACGCCCTTTTGACACACGCAAAAAATAGATTAGAGTGGATTATTATTTTCGAATAGAGATTACGAGGAGTAGAAGAGTGCAATTATAAAAAGCCGAAATGCAGAATAGGCTGTATTAATTAGGTTTCTCTGTTTTTTTTAAATCTCCCTTATCAGTCACCTGTCTCTTGTCGCTCCCACTCCTAACTTCGATCAGCTCCGCTCTCCAACCGATCGCGTGCAGCTGTGGCGTAGAAACGTCCGAACGGAGTTGCTTCCGTGTTTTGTTAAATATTACACTTCCGGTTACGGCAAAGACGAAAGTGCGCGCATTCGTCTTTGCGCGCTCCCAAACAACAACGTAGAAAACCTGAATACGGTAATTAATAATCACGTGCTTAATTATACATCTTCATTTTTTCTTCATATGTCTCTTCTTTTTCTGTCAGTTGTCCATCCCTGCTCCCCTTCTGAAACTGCTTGCCTCTTCTTCGTCGCAGTATCGCCCCTGTAGTTGTAACAGTCATTTTTTCTTTATCTCACGACGTACCCAGGGCAGCATGGTCCAGTTTTCATCGTTCTATTTATTATTTGGTTATTCCGGATGCACTCCCCTCCTTTAGCCTGATCTTAAGTTCTCCTAATCGATTCTTCGAAAGGTTAGTTTCATTATATTCTTTTTCCTGCATCTCGCAGTATACATTGGCAAGTCAATAGTTGGACTCATTCACTTTCCGTTGAGAGTTCCAACTCGCACCTCACTTTCACCACTGTTATTCAACTTGAAAGCCCGTCCTCATATACACGGCGATGCTGGCGACCTCCGAGTCGATATTTAATGGGGAAGTGACTCGAATGCGTCAGCATCTAACTTGTTTACATAACCATCGCCATACGCTTACAGGAAAAAAAAAGTATCTCACTATATATAATTGTCAAGACACAGTCTCTTCCTCGCAGTGCACACATGAACATCCCCCACTCACGCAATCGTCAACCGAGTGGTGCCGATTTCGAATGGCTGCACGTCTATCGCCACACGAACCTCCAAATCGCTGCCTTTTCCAGCAGATTCGACTGCTCGTTGATAAAGGCAAATGGTACGGAGGATGTCCATTTTTTTATTTAAATCCAATTATTTCCTCGTATATTATACAACTATAAGGCTGTTAGAGTAGTAGTAGTAGTAGTGGTAGTAGTAGTGGTAGTAATAGTAGTAGTGGTAGTAATAGTAGTAGTAGCAGTAGCAATAGTAAATAGACACGCGTGCGCTTCGACCGGCGGTTGAGCCGTGACTGTCGTTATCACATCCGTACTTTCCTTAGTGGGCGGTGCCTGCGTCGGGCAGTCCCACGTGGGCGGGGACTTCGGTAAGACTTGCCTCCATCCTGGTGGGGGTAACCGCTTATATAAGGAAGCAGAGAGAGGCTCCGATCAGACGTCGGCCGTCCGCGATGTCACACTGGACGAGCGGCTATGAATCACAACGCGATGGCCATTCTTCGTCACGAAACCGTCACTCTCCACCAGGACGGCCGTCTGGCGATGACAAAGCGGATCCATGTCGGGATCGTCACTCTCCTCGCTGGGACCGCCGAGCTTCTGTTGCTTGTGCTTGCGCCAGGCGTTCTGTATCAGGCGGGCGCAATACTCTTCACGCTGGCGCCAGAGCGTCGAGGAGACAGGCTCGTAGCCCGTCTCACCGGGCCTGGTCTGCACCTCGTTCAGCTCGGCGGTTTCCTCTATCGGGTTGCCCTTCCTCGCGAAGAAGTCCTTGGTGAGTGCATCGAGGATATCCACGCAAAACATAAGGTCACCCTTACATATGGGGATATCCATCGACACAATCTTGTACTTGTTCGGCTTGTGTATCTGCAATGGCGGCTCGAGCACATCGAGAAAATCTGATAGCTGGTCGTATCTTATGTACTGTGTGCCATCCGGATCGAACTGCTGCCATATCTCGTAGTACATGTCGTAATCGTCATCCGTTAGACCCTCCTGCACGTCCTCTGTTGCCTGCGAGTAATTCTCGAGGATCACGGCGATGTACATGTTTATCACTATCAGGAAACTTATAACCAGGTAGGAGAGGAGATACGCTATCCCGATTGTCGAGGAGCCGCAGTTTCCTGGGTAGCCTATCTCGTTGTTTGGCTCCTGACAGTCCTCCTCGTTTATTATGCCGTCGAGCACGCCGTCCCAGCCGGCGGACGTCGACATCTGCAAATGTTCAGCGGACGTGGTACAATGTCAAAGGAGAACATCGATCTCAGTGATTTTAACGATTGATTACCTGAAACAGCAAGATCATCGACTGTCCGAAGGTCTTGAAGTTGTAAACGTCGTCCAGGCCGCTCTTGTCCTTCACGTGCATGAAGAAGGACATGCCGAATATGGCGAAGATGAACATCACCAGGAACAGCAGGAGGCAGATGTTGAAGAGGGCCGGAAGAGACATGGCCAGGGCGAAGAGCAGAGTACGAATACCCTTGGCGCCTTTTACCAATCGCAACACCCGACCGACCTTGGCCACCCGGACTACCCTGAGCAAGGTCGGCGAGACGAAGTACTTCTCGATTATGTCACTGAGTACCAGACCTGAGAGAATGGAAATTACACGAGGGTTTAGGTGCGTCTGATGGGTGTAAATTGAAAGGTGGATTTTTGGAATTGATTGTCAATTTTTTTTCTTGTTGAAGGATGAATCTTTGGAATGCAGAGAATAAAAAATTTGTGCGTCTCTTCTACCTCATAATGCAACTAGATCTACGTACTATCGTACTTTTTTTTTCATCTATCTTTTTTTTTTTGCAGTGTGATTTGGAACGGGAATGTGACATGCCTTTCTACTACGTGACAGGAATTCCTAATTTCTATTATCTATTGTGATCTGATAACTAAGAGCAGCATTTCCACTTTGACTAAGCTCGGTCTAATTTTCAAGACTATTGTTTACTCTTGTCTATTTTTTTTTTTTTCATTCGACGAAAAGATGCAGATTATGATCAATTGAAATAGAAAAAAAAAAAGACTGCTGGAACACGTTTTCAAAAATCGAGTATCTTCGTGTACGCGAAACTGTGAAATTTCCCCACCACAAAAACAGATTAACTCTAGAAACAGATAGGTGAATCCAGAAGATGAAGTAAAACCCAGTGACAGTAAGATACAAAAAAGAATAAGTGTCACAGATCAGAGCGGACTATCGAATCATTAGGATGCAGTGTAAATCGATTAATAAATAGTATATATATAGATATATATATATATAGTATATATAATAATAGTATAAAAAAAATTATTTACTGCGCAGGCAAGTCTTACCCAAACGATTGAATCGTGTGCACAAATGTGATTTGTACGTGAAATACTTATCGTTTGCTGCGATATTACTTAAGTCCATCCTAATATATCGAAGAAGTCCTTTTCACGGTAGTTCACAACGGGTTTGGGAACGGAAATACAATTGTATGTACAACGAAGGAATCATTGTTGGAACCAAATGGGAGATGGGTGCAAGGTGGAGAGCAAGTGGCTTTCTAACGGGAAACATCAATTGACATCAATGTGAGGCTACATAACGTAATGACATCAGTTCTATCGTTGCGACTCGATTGAAACTTGCGCCTGTTACGCTTTTGTTTTTTTGATGAAACGAAAAAAAAAATGAAAAAAAAAATATGAAACCAAAAATTATGATCTTTCATAGATAACGTGGCATTCCCAAAGACGATGAATGTAATCGTTAATGGCTACGAGACAATCAGTGTCGGGCAGGACGAGAAAGATAAATAAAAAATGAAAATGTCAATCTACGATTGAAAAATCGGTGCTTCCGATCGATGAGTCGATTGCAACGATAAAGCTAACAGGTATCTCGATTCTGGCATGTAAATTCGATAGATTTCATCGGGGTCATACGACAGAGAGAGTCATTACGTTACATTACCTAATATTGATAATATAACGACAACAAAATCAAAGAGGTTCCAGGGCTCCTTGAAGTAGTGGTAGCGCAGGGCGAAGATCTTCATCAGACATTCGCTGGTGAATATCACTATGAATATCATGTTGAGATAGTCCAGGACGTTGCTGAATGTCTCGCTCTGCTGATAATGATCCAAGGTCATCGTCAGCATGTTCAGTCCGATGAACAACATTATTATCATATCGAACTTTTTGTCCGTAACTATTTCGAACACTATCGCCTGAGGGCGCCACTGCAATTAGAGAGAAAAAAAATATTTATTTTCAAAAACGAAAGCAACTTTACACGGCATCCCCTCGTATACGGGGTGTCGAATTAGTCATGGACCTACCCTTGGTCGAGGTATGGCTTTTAATGGCTTTTTACTGCCCATTTTCTTCATTGCGTTGTAGTACTTCTTCTGGTCCTCCGTCATGAACATTTCTAACGAACCGCCAGCCTTTTTCTTCTGCTCGTTGAAGTTGTCGATGATCACTCCGATGAACAGGTTCAGGGTGAAGAACGAGCCGAATATGATGAAGAACACGAAGTAAAGGTACATGTAGATATTAGTTTCGCGAATCGGCTGTTTGTTTACCTGAAAATTTTTATTTATTTTATTTAACCTGTTTCGGCTTTATTGTTACTTGCAATGACTTCGATCACTCACTTCTCTGGAGTCTATGGCGTCGTTCATTATCTGTATCCAGCCTTTGAAGGTTGCCACTTGAAATAGGCACAGGTATGCTTTGCCCACGTGATCGAAGTTCATTGGGGAATTTTCCCAGGTGTAATTTTCGGCTATGCAGGCATTACGATCGGGAATTATTTCGTGACTCAGTGTAGTTTTGTTTGTGTCGACGCACTGAAAAGTAAAAAAATTTTATTTTCGAATTTCTTTTCTACTTCATTGATCCAATACGATCTATTGGCTTTGTTTTGTTTTGCTTTGTTTTTTGGATTGATTTTTTTTTTTTTTTTTCTTATTGGACTCACCTTAAAATATTTTCCGGCAAACAACTGTACTCCCATTATGGCGAAGATCAGCCAAAATATCAGACACACCAACAACACGTTGAAGATGGATGGTATAGCTTGGACCAATGCGTTGACGACCACCTAGCGGAGAGTTTTCGAATTAAGTTAATGGCTCTTGTCAAATTCGAGAAATAATGTGAGTTGTGAGTTTTTTTTTTCAGAGAATGATGGGTCGACTATAGTTATACCTTCTAGAAATGATTTGATGACTTGTGAATGTAGTTTCGAGTAAATAATGAAATGAGAAAACGATGTCAAATTAAAACGACTAATTCGAAAGTGTATTTTATTTTTGACAGTGTAGTAGATTGGGATGTTTTATTTTTTGTTTTGGTTTTGTTATTGAGGGTACTGGTCACTTTCGTAAAATAGACGTTTTAGACTCGACTCGTGAGAAATGAGATGATACTCCTATGTTAATAAACATCGTGTCGATATTTGTTCATTCAAAAAAAGAACTTGGGAAGGAAGAAACAAAAATAATAATACTCAAGTAAATTAGTATGTAGATACAAGATGCACCGATATTATTTTTAACTTTCTACATAGCCGAGCTGCTGTGTTTCGTGTAGCGACTATAGTCATGTGCACGAATCTTTAAAAATTGTATGACTAGAAATAAAAACTGGAATTTATGAAAAAAAAAAAGATGAAGGGGCATCTTAGCCAAAAAATAATCACAAAATACTGAAGATCAAAAAAATTCAAAAACCGTGATTCGGAATAAGTAAGAACGGGAAATATGAAAAATCAAAAATAAAAAGTCGAAAGAGTACGCAAATCAAAATTTGGTAATGAAGATTTAAAAATATAATTCTCCTGTACGCGCGTACGTGTGCAAGGATACGTGTGACTTAAATTACTAAGTAGCTAGTGATAACGGGCTGGCTCAAACTTCAATTTTGGAATTATGGACTTATGCCCTCTTTTGAATCGACTCGCAGGACGGCGAGTATTTTCCAAAAATTTCTGTAGCTTATCATTTACCGCATTCGGACGCTTTCGATTCAATTCCACATTTCCTTTTACCACGTATTTCCCAATTTGTGTACGTGCCGAGCACGTATCGCGCTAGCTTTCTAAAAAGTTCTAGGCGTTTCGAAAATATAGGGTGTCCCATAACACGCGCATTTCAACACCGTCACGAGATGCTATATGTCATTCCAAACAAAAAATCTAAATACGTAAATACTCTACAATGCATTATACCCAATATATATGATATATCATCGTTAAATCATCCCCGTATATATGCAAATACTTCATAGGACAACCTATATATCTACAGGTCTATTCAAGAGGCAAGTATAGTCGTCTGCCTCAGTGACTGCACAGAACCCACTGACAGATGCACAAGAAAGACGAGAAGAGTATAGTGGGTTCGGAAAAGACGAGAGAGAATCACAACTATACTTTTCTACCAGCAAGATCATTTCTCTAAAATATCTATCGACAATCCCAAATACATTGTATCGCTACACTTGAGTCCGATACATTATATTTTTCGTATCGCCAGAGAAATGCATCCAGCACAGTAGCACATAGCATATAAGCATAGATGGCGCATGCATAGAAAAAGGGAGCATGCAACATATGCCAATGATAAAACAGTATAGTAAAAGTATTCCGAAAGTACGCAGCTGAATATTTTTCTGAAACAACATATATAAGTAATCTCCCAACTTTGTATAAATGACACTTCCAGTTCCCTATCTACCTTAGTTCTCTTCCCCATAGAAAAAAAAGGTCGCGTACTTTCAAGAAGCGATTATGCCCAAAAGTACGCGAAAGCGTTTTATTATAAAAATATAAAAATTCGAGAAAAAAATTATGTTTGCAGATTAATTATATTATAAATTTATAAATATTTTTTTCACGTGTACGCCATTTTAATTCCATCGTATGGCCAATATAAAATATTTTTTATACCTGATGTCGCAATACCAAATAAATACGTATATCAAGTGCGTACTCCTTGGCCACTTCTACCTTACTGTATTCATTATTTATATCATACGTTATCATTTTTTCTCCAACATCTAATAGTTGCACTAACCCACAAACGCTATAGACTCACATGCAAGCACTACGTACTACTGTTACTACGTACTATGTAATGTACACTATGGAATAGAGTCAGGCTGAAGTGTTCAGGGTATGGGCATGGCCGTAAATTCTACACCCAATGTCTCAGCGACCTTATACTTTTCTGTACTAACAAGTATATGGATCCCGAATAATTTCTGCATTAGATACAGATTTTTGAAATAGATAAAAGAAGGGAAAAAAATTTTTTTTTTTGACCAATTCAGCTTTTCTGCTTACAACATGAACGATCACATGGCTGATCATGGTAAGTCAGATATAATCACTATTTGCGTGGTTAATGGCCGACCAATCCTAAGTTGCATTCTTGGTCATTTTTTTTTAGATTATCCAACAAGCTGTGCATTCATCCGCATAATATGCATCTAGATATCCATCTATCTATCTGTCGTGCGTGCATAAATGATTCGATGACTCAGGTTACGTGTGTCGGCACTTTTTTTTTTTCTAGGTCAAACAACGTAATAATGATTCGTATGTGCGGGCGCGATGATTAGGTTGTTTTTTTCGAGAATGAGCGAACGGGGGTATTTTTGAATGTTAGGATGACAAAAAGACTGCTGCTACTTTGAAAATAAAAAATTGATTAATGCATGAAAACGTGTCTTTCAAGGATTCGAGATTTGTGGTAAATTTTTGGAAATAAAGAAATCGTGCTATTTGTACTGTTATGAAGAAAAGTTTTTTTTTTTTTTTTTGGTAGTGGAAAATCTGTTTTGTGAAACAAATAAAAAATATATGTATTGTATCAACGCGTTATCGGTCCATTGTGTCATGGTACAAATATATGCTTACATATGTGTATATCCTTATTATATTGTATCCACAGATATATCGAGGTATCCTTATGTGCACTTTTTGCATGCACCTCGGATATACATATATGTATATACAGGTATGTAATTTGCATGTAATTGGTACCGTACTGTGTGTATGTCGTATATAGTAGTAAAGGACACGTGACAAGGTCAGCTGAGACGGTGGGCTACATACCCGCATTCCCTGCATTCTAGACATCGCCCTGAGAGGCCTTAGGGCCCTTAGGGTCCGCATAGTTTTGAAGGCTTGGATCCCGCCCGCGCCACAGAGCGACGCTACGAAGTTAATGAGTGACACCTGCGAGCGAGAAACGAGAGCGAATCATAGCGAGGTAGAGGCTACGCGTACTGTTTTTCATTTTCTTTTCTGCAAAATATTTTGTCGATTTGAAATTATAAATCACCCTTTCTCATTGAGGGGGCTAAGACGGAGAATCGGTAGGTCTACTGTTGGATCAGGTTAACATACGTTGGTCGGAGACAGTGAGAAGAAAATAAGAGATAGAGATATAGAGATTTTTGGGTTTATGGGACCCCTATAAATAATGCTCCTCTTTTGTTTTTTTTTTTTTGAAAAAATTTTTTCATTATCACGATTCGAAATTTTTCGACTTTCGGCCCCCTCACGATTGACCTGTGAACGATTTCACCGTTATCTTGGACACGTTGCACTGTCGTAATAGAGCATTTTGGATTTAGGCTTCGAACGAAACCCCCAACGTGACCACATAAGGGTAGCGATTCGCGTGGAAATTTTTTTTTGAAAAATCCAAAATTTTTTTGGAATTTTCTTATTTTTCTAGTAATAATTTTTTCTTTCAGTTAGTATTACGCGATCGCTATGTAATCGTCGCACAGGTCAAATTTGTCGATTAGAAATAAAGCGAAGGTTGCTTCGTAATCGAATGCCTGAGGTTATTTAAATTCACTCTAGGTACAGTAGATAGAGATAAGGTTACGACAGCGTAGCAAGTAACAATCAGGAGACAATATAAAGAGTACAAGACGTAGGAATACACGGTGGTATTTATCAAAAAGACAATGAACAATCGGCTCCATCCTGAAACAGACTAAACTTTTGTTTTTTGTCGGTCAATTTGGCATATAAGACTAAATAATTATAGGTCGCTGCATCTACGTGATGATTTTTCAAAAAAAAAAATATGTTTTTTTCCTACCAATTTTTTTTCTTCAAAAAACCTGCCAAATTCACGCGACACCGTGTACAGGAATCCCAATGTCACGCGTGATCCCTGACACGATGACATAACCCCAATACGTTATTTGCAGAGAACACACAAGGAAATCTGTACATTACATACAAAGCATACTGTCACTTCGCACAACGATCACTTTACCAAAAATGGTAGAAAAGGCGTACATGGCAAATAGCTAGTACGACAAAAACTTCCAGTATCAGTGCAGACACCAAGTAGATTTGGACGTCAGTGTACCTCCGCACATCAGTAAGCACATCGCAGTATGCTACAACATCGTAGCAGCGATTGGGTGGGCGAGAGGGGAATACATAGGAAATTTTTTTGGGAAATTTTTTTTTCGCAATTTTTTTTTCTGGGAACAAAAGCGAAAAGCGCCACTTTCACTCGCTACCGCATCGTCGGGACTCTGCACTCTGTCGTATAATTATCCAGTAGTGACATATATGGTGTAGTGGTATATTGAAAAAAAATTGTTTGCAATTTTTAAACTTATCCCATATACGTACGAGTACTTTTTAGGTTAACGAATTGGACTGACAATGTCACCGTACAATGATAATGATACGTAAGACAGTGCGGGATCCTGACGACAGAGGGCGGCACCGTCTCTTAGTAATGAAGTTTCACTTTTTCAAACGCTGTTTCTTTTTGAGTTTTTTTTTCCTCTGATCGCAAATTTTGACATCGCCGATGACCGATGACTTACTCTCATGCCCTCCCAACGTGAGACTGCACGTAAGGGCCTCAGAGCCCGCAGCGTTCGCATTGAACGGAATGCCGGGATGTCAGCGGCTCCTGCCCAGATGGCGCCCAAGTTGATCAGCGACAGCTAGTGTCATTAACTCAAACGTTAGACACGTTACAGACAATTGAGACCTTAGGTAAATAAAGAATTCATAACGTGGACAGAAATTTCCGGCATCGACTCGAGGGGCAGCAACCATTTCGAAAAAAGTATTTCGTGCTCACTGTTAAAATTATATAGATTTTTTTCCGAGTCCCCGGATTCTGGAAACAGTTTTACGCTTTGATACTTAGTATAATCGTACGTCACGATGCGTGATAGTACGTGAGGTGAAATTTTTTTTTTTGAAATTTAAAAATTACTGTACGCATCCAGAATCCTTGGTCCTCGACACATTTTGTACCTCCGGAATGATCTGGATCTTCACGTGTATCTGCGAAAAGGGATTTTATAAGCTATTTTCAGAAACTTTTGTTTTAATCGAGTCAAATCTCTCAGTCGAACGTTGCGTCATCCACAGGATGCCTCGATACATGTCGACCGCTTGGACGATGAAGAATGCAGGCATAATTTTAAAAAATAGGGGGAATTAATAATATTCATCATCGCGTCTTCTTACCATGACAATTATGAAATCCAGCCAGCACCACGCGTTTGTGAAGTATTTTTTGAATCCAAGCGCCAACCACTTTATCAGCATCTCCAAGAAGAAGATCACCGTGAATATACGGTCCATATAGTAGAGGATGTCCTGGAGTATTGGTCTCTGTTGCAAATGAACGTCCTCCAAAGCCTGAAAGAAAAAACATTTTTTTTTTTTTTTTTTCTTATATAAGAATATTCATCTACGCAGATTTGTAGGTGATTGTAAAAAAAATTTGAAAATTTTCGAATTTCCAAAAATATTTACCAGTGCCAAACTGCTGAGCAGGATCATCGTGATGACCGCAGTCTCAAAGTACTTGTTCTCGATCAGCTGGAATGTTTTCAATCGTAAGTTCGCCCAACCCTGCCAAAACGGCGCATCGTCGTCGCCCGCCAAAAATGGAAATTTCTTGTAACAATTGTCAGGACAACAATCGGCCGGATAATCCGCCTCGATTATGTCCTCGTCGGCTTGAATGATTTCGCAGTCCAATTCGTCTTCGCCCTCTTCACCCTCTTCTTCTAGGTCTATTACAAGAGCAATATAAGTATCGTAAAATGAACCTATATTTTTGTTTTTCCCCACAGACCTTCCTGATCCTCCAGATCCTCTTTGCTGGCATCCTTCTTCTCCTCGCCATTCAACGAATCCATGCTGCCCTTGTGACTCTCATCTTTGAATGGGCGATGCTTGTGACTCCCGTAGGACTTGTTACTGTAGCGTGAGCCAAAAGGTTTGAATAAAAATAAAAATGAAATTTGAAATTTATTTTTTCTAACCAAATTTTTTTTCTTCTCTTAATCATCGAATCGACTGACCTTATGGTATCCTCGTCGTGATGATTTATGTATTCGTGCTCCATACGATTGTCACGATGATTTATCGAATTGCCAATTGCTTTTGTGTTGTTCATGCAGAGTTTGCCTTTTTTCAATTTATTTTTCAGATCTCCTTCGAAAACGGGAATTTCCATCAACGTTAGTGACAGTTGGATGACGGTTTAATGATTTTTTTTTTATGTCAGGAATAAACGGTCGATGATGATTTTTCTTCGAGGTGCTCAGTGATGATCGTGAAGGATTCTTTTTTTTTTTTTTTTTCAAAAATATCATTACTCACCGTGAATCGTAAATTCCATTCCATCTCCAATCGCGACTTCTAATTGGTTGTTCAGATCCTTTGCACTCTTTTTATCTCTATAGCCGTCTAATTCACCATCTGCAAGATCTAGATCTCCATCTCGATCAATTCCATCTGCACAATCAGGCACGATCTGATTGAAGTCCCTTTTTCGTATTTTGAAAAAATATCTGCAACCTTTTTATTTACTTTTTTTCTTTTTCGGCCCTTTTTGGTTTTTCGTGTTTTTTTTTTGTCTTACGCAATCTTTCTCTACTCGCTACGTTCTTTGTATGATTATTTTAATTTTGAATAATAAAATTAATTTTCGAAAAATTATGTCATTTTAACACCCAAACTAATTCCGATACAGATTGAAACGGAGTAAAAGAAAAATAAATAAATAATCCTGTTTTACAATAGATACATGCAATTTCCTAGCGGGATTAATCAGAATTTCGGAAAAAATGCTAGTTACCATTTTTTTATACTTTGCCCCATTCTAATCACGTCCCATTCTTAACATTGAATTAATTTACAAAAAAATAGTTCTGATTAATCCCACGCACTTATTTCATTAATGTCGACAAAATTTCTCGTAATCTCGTAACATAATGGTGTACCGTCAAAAATTTCGAACTGGCAGCAATCCAAAGAACGAAAAAGACTAAAAAAAAAAACAAAAAATAAGGAAAACCAAAAGAATAACATCAGAGACACAAATAATCTTTGGAATATCTCTATAACAATTATTGGTCATATCCACTTCAAATCCAACTGATAAAAGCGACTAGCAGCTATCCGTAAGAATCACGAAGTTAAAGAGAAAAGAAGAGAAAGCAAAACGCAAGTAAAGGGTAAAAAAAAATTTTCTCAATCAGATTCAGAAAGAGCGCGTTGACCTAAAACGAGTAAAAAGAGTGAACAAGGAGTGATCAAGGTCGAACACGATACAGAGTCAGAAAAAAAATTCCCAACGGGAAGAAAGAGAAAATAAAATAAAATCGTGTTAAAAAAAAGTAAGCCGGGCTCAAAAAATCACAGCGATAACAAACTACACAGCGCACACAGCAAGCGATCTGATTGGATATAAACCTTCTTTCCAACTGTTGGACGGTCCCTCACCTGGCGCCTGATCGGATATCTGGTTGGTGAATTTGGCCCTCATCAACTTAGCCAAATAAAGTAGATTTCGCTTGACCCACTTGATGAACCGTGCTATCCTGTCGATGGCCTCTGCTATTTTATTAGTGTCGTTATCGGCCGTTGGCGCCGACAGATTTGACGAGCCGAAGTTGCTCAAGAGCAACGCCAAGAAGAGGTTGAGAACCTGGATTTCCGAACACGACAGATATGACCTAACTAACCCTCAGCACGGTACCAAGAGAAGCAAGATCATCATCAGAGATCATAGAGGCTGAGCCGGTGATACATGGTTCTCTCACGTTTTGATAAATGAATATTTTTGAATATTAAAAAAAAAAATTGTTCTCCGGTACCAGCATTGGTACCAAGCAGTGGTGCTTGAGGTATTTGTTTTTTTTAAACAATATTTTTCTTCTTCCTTCGGATGCTATACTTACGACCAGGTTACCGATGACGACCGTAGCCAGGAAGAATGGGATACAGGAAACGTCACCGACCAGCATACAGTCCCACATGGACTCAATCCATTCCCCACAAAGCACCCGAAAGACGATCATGAAGGAGTGCATGAAATCGGTAAAATTCCATCTTGGTAAATCACCGTCCGGGAATCGATCGACGTTGTCGGTGTAATTCTTGCCGAAGAGCTGCATGCCCATCACGGCGAATATGAAGATGATGATACAGAGTACAAAGGTCAAGTTACCCAGGGCGCCGACCGTTCGACCCATAATGGAAATCAGAAGATTGAGGGTGGGCCAGGATTTGGCCAATTTGAAAACTCTTAGCTGAAATCAATAAGAGGAATGTATACAGTGACTCATTTTTTTTTTTTTTTTTTTTTAGGATTTGGCCAATTTGAAAACTCTTAGCTGAAATCAATAAGAGGAATGTATACAGTGACTCATTTTTTTTTTTTTTTTTTTCGACTTAGAAAATGATTAACGACTCTAATTTGACCTAGCAGAGGTTACGGCAAGGTAGGAGGATCTGATTAAAGTTGGACTGGGGTCTGATTAGGATCGTTAGAACGCAGGAGCTCCTGGTTGGTTGACGTTAAAATCTTCTGGCATTCGATAACGAGATGGCAGATTCGATTATCGGAAATATTTAAAACGAACCAATCGGAAGGATCGCAATACTGAAAGGCCCTGTACACCCTCCAGGCCCAGTTCCAGCAGTGACAGGGCTACGATGATGAAGTCGAAGATGTTCCAGCCTTCCTGAAAGTAATACTTGGGACTCATGGCGATGAGCTTCAGGGTCGCCTCGATTCCGAATGTAGCCGTGAAGAACTGTAATGAGATTGAATTTTTTTTTTTTTATTAAAAAATATTGTCAAAATTTTTTTTTTAATAATCAACTACCAGCTGCTGGTGTACTTACGTAATTTCCGGATTTCAGTACTCTCTCCATGTCCTTGTCCATGTCGTGATGGTCCAGAGCCATGAAGAGCGTATTCACGACGATACAGAGAGTGATGAAGAGCTCCACGAATGGATCGAATACCACGAGGCTGACGAACTTTTGGAACTTCAGCCAAGCCCAGCAGCAATCCCAGACGCAGAATATGTCGATGCAGCGCAGGCAAAACGACAATAATTTTTCCTTCAAGGTGGGACCTTCTTCGTCGTCGTCTGTCGGAAAGTAATAGATCGAAACTGTACCACGTGTTAGTAAGCTTGTTTGGCACCACTCTTTTTGGGGGTTAAAGAGTTTTTTTTTCTGGATCTACGGGATGATCTATACGTATCCTGTGCAATTTTTGAATTTTCATTTGCAGAAATTTCGGACTCTTTTTCTTTTACTTTCTTATGGCAACTTTTCTCGTAGAGCTTTTTTTGCCAATTTTTATCATTTTTTGGATTCTTTTTTTTTTACGACAACAATACGGACATTGTGTGCTTATCTAATTATTCGTTATCTACTAATTAAGCTTCGCGGTGGTGATTACTCGGTTGATCCATGAACGTCAGAATGTTATATTTGTATCTGACTGACGGATTTTTTTTTTTTTTTAACAAAAATCTATAAAATTAACTTTCTGATTGTCATGCGAACAACCGATGAAGAATGCCCATGCATGGCAAAAAAGCCTGGCTGTGCAATTGCCTCTTTCATCTGTTTTCCTTTTCTATCTTTCCCTTTTTCCTCGATTTTGCGTAAACGATTTTAAAGAATTTTCAAGACTGTGCAGTAATTAGTGGCATGCGGCAAAAATCAGAAACGGTTTCTTTTATTGCTTCCAATTTTTGTTATTCTAGGTTTTGTCTTTGCCGAGTTTCTTTTTCTTGCTGTCTTCTCTTACTCATGCGGTGCATACATACACTTGCTACAATGCTATAGCGTCAACTAGGATTATTAGCACAGTATGACTATTTTGAAAAAAATTTATCAAGCTTGTCAAAAATACGGTAATGAATTTTTAGTGTATCGTTTATTAGAAATAATTATAAAACTATAAAAAATTGTTTTAATAATTTTTTTGCAACGCTCTACGGAAAGTATACAGTTTGTGCACCAAAAAACAAGCGCAAAATGGTCCATTCTTGATGAGTTCAGAGTGTGCGGAAATCGTCAAGAATCGGCCATTTCGTGATTTTTTTTTGGTGCATATCCTGCGAATTTTCCGTACATTGTTGCAAAAAATAGTATATGATACGCGTGAGGGTTGATGATTCCTACTCGTGTGGCGTCTCACTCGTCAGAAATCATCAACTTTCCGCACTTGTATCATAATGTACTATTATCTGTGCATTATATTTTTTTAATAATAATTCAATTCTGCATCTCATATATACATATATATATATATATATAAATATATACTTTCAAGCATGTTTTGACTATTATAATTCAAGCATTTTTTTACATATGATACTCATGAATGGCTCACTCAGGTATGCACATGTGGATTCAAATATCGTAATAATTATTTGCGAAAAATCAAGTGAAGCTTATCAAAGTAAGAAATATGCGGAAACAGAGATAATTACAAAAAAGCAATATTTTTATAAAAAATGATAAAAAGTCACGTGGACCGAAAATAAAAGTTACGTATGCCTCCCGTGTCCTCGTGTGGGATTGACTGTGCATAGGTGCTTGTATAATCATAATATTAATATATAAATATATATAAGCAATTATTCACTTAAAAGCATTGTAAATAAACATACCGCCAAAATCCGTATCTAAGAGAGTCCATATCGAAAGCAAAAATTCGAAGAATTCGAAAAAGATGAAGGAAAACAGGAAAAAGGGAATGATGGATAACGAAAGGATCAATCGACAGGGAGAACAAGACAATCAAAAAGAATTATAAAAGCAGGATATGAAGAATTGATTGCAGTAAAAAAATAAAAAGTGAAAAAAAAAGATTTCGAGACCAGTTTTCAAATTTCAAAAAGGAATAAATTCATGCATATTTAATTCTACGGTATTCGCACGATGGTCCCCTTAATAAAAATATGGGAGAGTGTAAAAAAACAGAACTTAAAAAAGAAACACAGAAACAAAATAAATACACAAAAGGATAGTGAAAGAAAAACTCTTTTTCCCCAAAAAAAAAAATCGCTACACACTACTTCGGCACGCAACTGCGTGACCCACACGCACTTTACTGTACGTATATGTATTTTTTGAGATCTATACAATTGCGTTCACGTGTTGTTAATTAAATTAAAGAAATAAAAAATTCACACTGCGAACTTGAATTCCACTTCTTATACGTCCGTGTGTGTCTGTGTGTGTGTGCTTTCAAAAAGATAAAACGACTCAGGAAATTTTCAAAAAAAAATACAGTACTATAAAGATAGTCAGGCATCGTTCCTTTTACTCGTACACGAGAGCAACAATAGCGTTGGGAATGAAATTAATAATGAAAATAAAAATCTATATTTTTTAATAATCAATTTCCAAAACCCATCATAAAACGGTATTCCATCGACTAATCAGGCATCGAGTATATTAATTATTATGTACAATCTCGTGTAATGGTACACAAGCCGTCATATACAGTGTATATGCTATTTATAAATATTTTCAAAAATACTAATCGGTAATTACGTACTAACTGAACACTCTCAACAGCCAATTACCATAAACAACTAAGTTACGGAGACTCTGTGGCGTTTCTACTTAAAAAAAGAAGAAGGGATATAAAAATAAACTAATAGAAAAATATTTATTGTTATTTAAGGGTAAAGAGGGCTGGGATAAATAAAAGCCAGATTTAACTTTAAAAAATGGGACATCTCTTGTAGGAAGCAATTCGGCGCGCAAATGAGTCATCGATAATTATATGTATAAATGTACAAGTTTATATGGGGTGTAACGATATTTCACCATTTTTTTTTTTTATTATCCAATTACGGGGAGCTGTTCCAATCAGCCACTGAATAAACGTCTTGCCGGACGTAACGCGCCATGTACTACGTACAGTAGAACAATCCAGTGTAGGTCAGACGTATAGAGCCACTTGTACGATATGGCTGGCGGACTAGTTACGCTTCGAACTACTGCCAGTGTGGTTCTCAATACTGTACAGTGTTCAAAAAATTGATTAATAAATTTCGTACGTCTTCCGGATGGAAAAGGACAAATACAAGGACACCCGGTATAGATTCCGAATGCAACCGAGTAATAGAATAATTTGATACTCGTTATTGTTTTTTGGGAAGAAAATTTGTTATTGCGTAAAGTACTAATTACTGGAGTAAAAGGACTACCTAGACATTCATATAATATACCTGTGATGATGATAACTTTAGGAACATTGAAAATATTAATATCTACTATACCGAAGTGATATGAAAATAGAGAATGAATATTCATAGAAATAATTGGAACTGCTAGTTTGGTTGTTCAAATTAGATTTTTACTATTGGGTATATTGGAATTTAGCAAACCAGAAAAATGATGAAATTCAAAAACACCCCGTATAAAGTGGGATGAATGGAATGAGCTTGGTTTACAAAAAAAAAAAAAAATCGCTATCCACAAAAGGAAAAACATAAAAATTATTTACACACACGCAAAGGTACAGAGGGACAAGGCATATGTATATATAAATCGACGAAGACTGTTGAAGGAGTCTAATGCTAATTAAATAATAAATAAATAAATGAAGAAATTTGCACGCATGGCCCATCGGGTTCATTTAAATTGAAACGGTGTCAATCAGTGAATCATTATCGTGAATCGTGTAAGTGTATAAGAGTAGGTCGCATACATAGATAAACAGTGATATTTTTTTTTGTTATTCCTTGAACGTGAGTGAAAGAGAAAAATAGAGAAAAAAGGAAAATTATGTTGGTTTCGCGTCAATTGTGAATTATTCTCATCGCTTTGTTCCTGTTTTGTCTCTTTTGTCGTTTGTCTTGTCTTTCATCTCCTATGAATATATATTTTTTCTTTTTTCATTGGTATCTAAATCTTTTCTATATTTCTGACTTATTGATGATATTACCTCCGTGCTCCGATGCTCTGCTCTGCCGACCAGCCGCCTGATTGATGATGTCATTCAACACCATCACGTCTACAAATGACAAGGGTTAAGAGAAATTTTTCATAAAACAGTGCCGTGTATAATGATTGGGCTATGATGATGATGATGATGATGTGGCATTGATGAACGACGATGACCATGATTGTACGCGGTGGGTGGAATGATAAAAAACGTGATAGTATATAAATAACACGGCGGTGCGCTACTTATAGTGTAACGTAATAAAATCAACAAATAATATTCTATTAAAACACAATGTTTATTGGATATGAGTACATGATGATAAATAGTAAAATTATAAGGTACATCGTTTGCCGTTGTGAAACAACTTATAAAACAATAGCGACGTGTACGTATAATTAAATAATTAAACTTAAGCAAACTGGAATATCCAATCCTGCCTTTGTTACCTTTCATATCCACCACTGCATGCTGCTGGGAAGGTTCGATGAACGGATTGTCTTGTTGCTTCATCTTGTTCATTGGATCCTCCATATCGCCATCCTTAAGAAAAATTTTATTGACATTCCCAGCACTAATTAGTATAATCATACATTAAGTCTGACATGAAAGTCAATTCTTACCCCAATGGGTGTAGAAAAAATTAAAAAATATATATACAGCAAAAAATGCACGTCTTATATGATACAGTCTCTAAGAAGAATAAAATAGCGTGCTTTGTTTACTTACATATGAAATTAAAAAAAAAATCTAAAAAGTCCCATCAAGCTTCACCTAGTTACATCCCGTTACCAGAATTCAAGATTATCCACTCGCAAGGGACTTATCAATTACCACGTATGGTTTACTCACATAATGATGCTTCTGATTAGAGTCTCCCATATGTCCGTTAACTGACGGGGGTCTGGCTGATCTACTTCTCAGTCTACTTTCCTTTGTCATGGGTTTACCAGCGCCTGCGATGCCGCTCAGGAGATCGCCGTGTGACGTGTACGATAATCTGGATGCGTGGGACGTGTAAGAGGAATGCCGTGAACCAAGACTGGCGTAATAAACCGGCACAACGATCGTGCCGTTTTCTTCAGACATCGGTGTGACGGCATTCGAATCATCTGCGTATGGTAAATGCTCTTGTGCGTCCAGATACGTCGATAACACGAGGGGTTTCCTGTCGCCACCTGGCGGACCAACGAAGCGACCTCTACCGTTGCGTATTGTGAACTGATGGCTACCGCGACTGCCACGACGTATGTTGAACGGTGAGCCCGGTAGGCTGAGACTCGCCTGAAAACGAAATCGTGACTGTCATTAGAAGAACGTTGAGATTCTTTGTTTGTGATAAATAAGTTCAACTAATTCTAAGCAACCGTTAACTGTTGCCATTAAATACTTTTCCGCAGTTGTCAGCCCGATGCCAGTGTAACGTGTCAAAGTACAGTTTTAACCTCGAGGCTTTTATAGGATGGATGGCCCAGTCATCGGCGATACATCTGTAGCTGTCAGTATGTGCTTTGATTATAACAAAATCTACAGTATCGTAATATGGCACATGGCTTATCCACCTTAGACATGATACATAAAATTGCACGATTATTTTTATAGCGTTGCATAGATTTTTAGGTTATGCGAAAACAATTATTGGACTGACGTTACTGTGGCAAAGGCTTGACCAGCAAGGCTATTTTGTTTCTACTTGTCTATCGTTTCATTCTTTTTAGGTTACGTTCTATTGGCTATTGCCACTGTTATCGTTACTATCCTGTGCATTCTTTTCGTCTTATGCACGTGACCTAATCGTTATACGGGTACGTACTGTTCTGATGCTGACAAGACTCGACTCCACGCCACACGATACACGTACCTTCCTCAGACTTTCCTGGTAGGCATAAGTAAACTGGCCATTAGCGGCGCGAGAGCCCTTCGGGAAAAACAAGAAAAAATATCTCTCCTACCAAACGCTCGTAAGGTGTCGCTATATCTTTTTTTTCTTGCATCTACTTTTAACTTTTTGACTCCCAGAATTTATATTCAATTTTTCTTGCATTCTTCAACTTTACTTTTTTTTTAGCTCTTTCTTTCCTGTTACACCAAAACGAGCCACGGATCTTGCAAAAGCACACACATAAAGGAGACGCGCGATACACCATTACTGCGCTACGTGTCTTGTGAATTTGGTGTTTCTGTATATTTTTTTTCCTATTTTTTCTCTGTTGCAGTAAAGATGATTGTTTCTTTTTTTTTTCTGTTTCAGTTTCTGTTGTCGCTACCTTCTGTATACCTGGATGTGTCTGAGAATCGTATCCGTGTTGCGGCCTGCTGTGTTGCGTGTTTGGATTTTTGCTTCTGTTTTTCTTTCTCTCTGGCAAAGAGCGTAATTAAAATATAGAAAGAAATTAATTAACTACGTTATCCTACCTTTTTCTCGGAAGTGACTAAACAAGTTCAAAATGAAAAAGTAGAAAAAAGAAGTTTCGACAAGAAAGTCAAAAAGGAAGCCTGGCATAGCATCTACATCTGGGTAGCATTTTTCTTTACGTGAAGAGTCGTTCAAATGAGTGGCAGGAAGATATTACTTTTCGTTTGTTCTTCAAAATGTTTGTAAAACTTCAAAATCAGTCCGCACGTCACGGCAATTTATTTTATTGCCATAGATACAAAAATTCTTAATTCTTGTGGCAAAGATACATTGTAATATATTTTAATATTTTTTTCCTCATTCGATTGGCTCATACGCGTGAACGGGCAATGAGAACATTCATGCGAATTAACTCATACTATTAATTACGTCATGCGACTAAATATCATACTGTCCATATTGTCCAATCAAGTGTTCGTTTGTCCGTTCGTTTCACTACCGACGACAAAATTTAATCCTACATGCCCAAGTCCGTATATCAGTGGTGAAAATAATCAGTGTTGTTTCCGGTGTTGAAAGAAAAATATTTTCAGAAGTAATTGAAAAGCACGTAAGAGGGAAAGGAGAATCGACTAAGTGAAATTTGAGATGTTACAGTGATAAAATACATTTTAACGTCCAGAATGAAAGACTAACACGAAAAGGGACATTACTGGACGGTGCCAAACAGAATTGGATAGTATGAAGATAGTAGAGGATAACACATAAAGATGCTGGATACTGTTGGAAGACACAACCAAAAAAAGCATAGTGATTATTCAGAAGCGTGTTAAAAAAATTTAAGAATCTTAAAAAAAAGAAATTACCAACTGAATTAGTTTCCCTGTGTGTGAGTGAACCGGCGTGATTAGTCCATTGTTAATTAAGTCGCGCCAAGCAAAAGCAATGATATAAAAAAAATGTTAACCTAAATTTGTCCAAAAAAAAAAAAGATAGTCAACACAAAACCAACGTCCACACCGTGAATCGAGTCTAACCAAAAGTTAGTTTCCAAAAAAAAAAAATTCCAATACCCCGTTTTAATCCCAAATAGCATCCTCCTTGTCAAAGTCGATCTAGAAAACAAAAATGCTCCAACGTCCAGTTAAGTTTTCTACTCTGTCCCGGTACAGTGAGAAGCCTCCACGTGTCTGTGCGCACGCAGTACTTACGGCGCTGACTTTTCGGACTTTGTTGGTGGTAGCACTGCCGTGATTGTTGTTCGCTGGCTTCACTCTGTGTTCGCTCACCGACTGAATCGATCGTATGCTCATCCTCTCCTTATTGTTGTCATCGTTGCCCTTCTCCTGGCCGACGAAGAGCTCATAGCTTTGACAGGAGAAGTCCGACGGCGACTTGACGATTTGCTCGGTGGCGGCCGCCGTAGCAGCCGCCTCCCGGGCCGCCGCCTGCGCCGCCAGTTTATTCTCCTTGGCCAGGGCTGCTTCCTCGGCTTCCTGTAATATCGTAACAGGATATTACGTAAGACCGAAATTCCATTGCGCTTCCAGCACCAGTACCCAAGTTACGGCAGATTCGACGTCCGATTAAAAAAGTTAACCTACCCTAATGGCTTCCTCCTCAGCAGCTTCCTCTTCCTCTGCTTTCTTTTGCAGCTCGTCGTAAGACATGGCGACGATAGCGAGGATCAAGTTAACGAGGTAGAAGGAGCCGAGGAAAATGATTACGATGAAGAAGAGCATGTGCCATGGACCCGCGGATCTCAATACCAGCTGGTACAGATTTTCCCAATAATCCTGGGTCATCAGTCGGAACGCTGACAGGAGTGCCCAGCCGAAAGTATCGAAACTCGTATAACCGTAATTCGGATTGGAGCCGTATCCTTGGAGACACGTGTATCCAGGATCGCACATCCTAAAAAGAAAAAATTTCATCAACAACCATACATTCCCAGATCTCACGTTAATTACACGTACCCTGCTCCGGACGAGTTCCCACATAACGGCATGTTACCACCTTCGTCCACGTACCAATTAGCTATAAAAGAGAAAACAAAATTAAACATAGACTCAAAAAACCCCTCGTCAATCTCCAAGACGTATTCAAATCGACGATTTACTTACTTTCGTTACTAACAAATCGCTCCCAGTTCTCATCGGTGAGATTGCCCCACGATCCGTCCTCGGGGAAGTTTTTTATACATTTCTGCGTAAGGACCCCCATGTAAATCTGAAGTCCCATAAGCGCAAAGACGGACAGCGAGAACATCGTAAGGATTATCACATCGCGCAGATTTTTAACGGATTCTATCACAGCGCCGACAATGGTTTTCAGACCTAAAAGAAATTACGTCAGAATAGACGGAGCATCAGCTGCACGGTATAAAAAATATCCATACGGACAGTTGGGAATATTTTGAAGATTTTACTTGGAATTAAATGGGATACGAGAAGCCATGAGAATATATCAATCGGTCAGAATGGGGTTGGATAGGTGGCTCTTATCACCCCATGGTCAGTAGTGACCCATG
>NW_014332762.1:121372-125459 GCF_000341935.2 Cephus cinctus
TGGCAAGCCATGATTGCCGGATACAGCCAACCGGATAAGAAGAGGTTCGTGAACTCATTCGAGCCCAATATATTAAATATACGTATATCACCCTCTCTCTCTGTCTCACTACTTATTTCTATCAAAAAAAAAATATATATATATATAATATATATATATAATAAACTATGCACGTACAAAGAGAGACACACTACCAATAATCTAATCACTAATTTCTAAGCATACCTGGTACAATAGCGACAGTCTTCAAGGCTCGGAGGACTCGAAATGTCCTGAGAGCGGCAAGGTTGCCTAGATCTATGCCCATCGTCACATAACTGCAATACACCCGAACATCACACACATTACAGCGATTACGGATCGTCAAGTAACAAATTTACGAGCACGCGTCAAGTGACGGTTTAAAATAAAAAAAATAAAAAAAAGATTGTTAAAGAAAAAAAAAAAGTAACTAGACTACCAATTAATCCTAGGTGGCTACCGCTCCTCTTTTTTTATCTTCATTATTTGTATTAGGCATGGACAGGGTCACGTCAAAAAATTTGATATACGTGTAACGTTATCAGTGACTTCTTTTTTTGCGTTTCTGTATACAGTGTTACCTATATATTTATGTATATCAATATTATAACGCATGCACGAAATAATGTTTGCGTATGTTATATCGTGTACTGTGTATATGGTATAATCATACGTGAATATACCGTGTATGATTCTGAGCGTGTGTCCTGATGATTTAGTATATATCAATCGTATATATAGATATATATTTCTCTCTGTATATCGTATTGGTCGAATTACGCAATAGAACGATACGAGTGTACAGGCTGCGCGGTATCATTCGTAATTTTTGATAATTACGAATTTCAGGGATTAAGGGGGTGGGAATAACAAAATTTTCAGGTTTTTCATTTTTTTTTCTTTTTCTTTTCGAACATTTCAATTTCACGCGTTACCATAGCGTTTTACCGGTTTTTGTCGAAGGGCGAGAATTTACTATAACATTTTTTTCGAATACTTTTTTTCTGATTATGCATGCACTTCGAAGAATATCTCAACGATACGAGGCAGCTTGTACATTTTATAATTATAGTCAACAATTAAATATAAGTATATATATATATATATACATATATCCAACTAATAACTACGGAACAATAATCAATAATTAATCGAGGCAATGTCGTGTGCTAATGCTAATTATGAATTACGATGATAATGATGTTTTTTGATAATTAAATTTTTTTGGGTTTCAATTATTTCTTTTAATTACTATTTTTTGTCGGACAACAGACTTGGATCGATTGGTTGACTTTTTTTTTTCTTTTCCTTTAGTCTTTAATAATTGAATCGTCTGTGATCGGGAGAAAGGGTAAGTTCTCGACTAGTGAGATTAATGAATTTTTCTATGCTTAAACTAATCACGGCTAATCTCATAAATGATCGATATATATATATATATATATATATATATATATATGAATACAGAGAGATGTCAATGTATAAGGTACCTAGGGTCTCAACAGTTACTCCAGTACTACGATTATTATGATAGCGTACTAAACGTATCCGTCGAAGGTTCTAGTGTCAAAAATAAGATAAAATCCCTAGAAATCTAATTCGACACTAATTAGCAACTTTAGACTAATGATATAACAATATATATATATTTATATACGTGTAAAATCGTGTATGTACGTGTAAATCTGTAATGTGTTGCTTAGGCGTGTGTGAGAGAGAATGTTTACAAAAATTAGGAAAGAAAATCTACTACCAACATTAAAAAACAGAAAAGACAATTTTTTTAGAGAATCACAAAAAAAAAGTGAAAAAAAATTCATCCCCCCATCAGTCAATACGTGTCTGATGTATTTAATGAAAATGAAGAGGAAAAAACAGATTTAAATGAAAAATACTTTTGTGAGTGTCGCTGAAACAACCCCTTCGAATAGGCTTAGGGTAGTTTCACACAGTTGCTCGCCCACGCATTCGCATTACCGCATATGCACTTCACATTCAGTCATCCAGTCAGTCTTCACGCGTATAACGTAGATTCTTCTTTTGACATTTGACTTTTGCTCCCTTGACAATTTTTTTTTTTTTTTTTTTTTTTTTAATAAAGAAATGAATATGTTTTAACTACTCACGCTAAAGCTATAACTACGAAGTCGAGCCAATTCCATGCATCTCTAAGATAGGTAAAAGGCTGCAGAATGAAACCCCTCGCCATCACCTTAACGGCGGACTCAAATGTGTAGATGCCCGTAAATATCACTCTGAAACCACAAATACAACCACTCAGCTTTAAGATGCGAATCCTTTGGTGATTAGGGTACCGTGTTTATCAAACCCTATGTAGAATCTAGATTGTCTTGTTAGCGGGTGCGTTATGCATGTCGTTCGATATCTAAATGTACGAAAAAGAATTTTTCTTCAATCACGTTTCGGAATTCACGTTGTTTGTACAGTTCTTTGTTATTCCAATTTTGTCGGTTTTTTCCATAACTCTTTTTTTTTTGGTTTTTTTCAATAACTTTTTTTTCTCTCAAAATTCACTTGCTCTAATGGGGATAAAAACTATCGGGTCACAACTACACAGAATTCTTATTGGTGGTACGCGTGTACATAAATACGACGGTCCTATCGAAGAAAGTGCTTGTTTTGAAGATTTTCGAAAATTTTTAATCGAAAAAAAAAAAAAAGAATCGTGAGCGACAAAGTGCTTTTGATCTCGGGGAAATTAAAAAAAATTTTTTTTTTTGCAATTTCTTGGATAGCGACGCGCTAAAATTTACTAGACTCCTCTACTGCTATTGCTAGACAGATTAAATACAAACTTACCAACAGAACGTAACTCAGTTATCAATGCTCTAGTGATATTTAATGTAATATCTGGCTATGGACACGTAAAGGGTGTGTGTTTTATATCACGTTACTTGGAAATTCTAAGCTTAAGTATTACAGCGGATTATAAGTATCTGGCATTTTCGTACTTGTGACGTATCTATAAACGTATGACATAAGGATGATGATTTTAATGAGACTGACGTAACTAATAATTTTGGTGTCACTGCATCCCTAGGTATCAGTGGATTTTTATCTGGGAGACTGGTGTGGATAAGTAACTAAATTTCTAGGGAATAAAAATGTCCTCGCCTTGGCGCGCCTGGTGTGCGCGTTCGCCGAAATGTTGTTTAACGTTTAAAAACAAAAATCCATACAGTTTTCAATTGGACGTAAAAGAAATGCACATCGAGAATCATCGAAAATTAAATATACGATTTTTTATGCCTACAATCAAGTTTCAAATATCCCTAGGAATTATACAACATTTCAGCGCGATATTTTAAACTACGATAGGCTCGTCGTAACTCTCTGTTTCCACTATCGTCAATGATAACTCAACAGTGACAATGGAGTCTCGTACGAAATTATAAAACTACAAAGTGAAGAATAATCTCGGTAACGATAATAGTAAAAGCGATGCTCGTCGGTTATCAGCGAGTGTTACAAGGAATCACGTCAAAATGTGTGCTGTTACCTTTGCTTTTTTTAAACTTTTTCTGATTAATTTTGCAGAAATTCTCTGGGTCGCTAGGCATTCACAGGTATCGATTACGTCGGAGATTTGTTTCCAAAAATTCGGAGATTCGAGTAAATCAAGAACACATCCACGATAGTACCAACCCAAAAAAAAAAGGTCAATAAAAGCATAACCCACAGATAAAAAAGAAAATCTTCACGATATTGATCGGATTAATGAAATCCCAAAAAAAAAGAAGCATTTTGATAAACAAGAAACAAATCTCCGCTAATTTAATTATTAATTATCATCTAAAGATCGACGAGTTGATTACGGAACTTGAAAAGTTTTAAAATTTTGCTGTGCCATCGTGCAGCACTAAATTTACATTGCATAACCAGCCCGTGTACAATTTTCTCGAAAATCGCATAAAACGACAAGAAAGAAAATTTCACGCGCGACTCAATGAACTGATAAAGCCTCCTTCGTATCGACGTCAAAATATACATATAGGTATACACGTAGTGTTAAGGACCTCGAACTAAAAAAAAAAAAAAAAAATCC